>NC_056742.1:140551677-140746677 GCF_019279795.1 Protopterus annectens | reverse complement strand
GGTCTCCATTCGCTCGAGGGACTTGAACCTCAGCACAGAAATAAATAGAACTTGCTGGAGGGACAGGTTCATAACCCAGAGGCTCCCTTCACTCTGGAATAGAATTCCAGTTCATGTGAGGCAGAGCACCTCACTGAATCTCTTCAAGAAGAATCTCGATAGGTGGATGGGGGATCGTAGGTTTGTCCCAGGGATTACTCCCATGTCACTATTAGATAGAGGCACAGTAAACTAAACCTTAAAAAGGGCACAGTATACTCAAATCAAGGGGTGGCGTATGCCATACAGAATCGGGCTAGGCTTATAATTGCCCCAGGGCAGATAGCCTAGTATGAACCTATGAACCTATGAACATGATTATACTGGGCATGCTCACAAGAAATTACAGAAACACTGCCGTAACAGCATGTAAACAACACAGACAAGAAAGTGTCCTAACACAGGCCCAATGACACTTGATGATCTTGTATCATACCATAAGTTGAGATATGTTATGTAAGTCCTAATGTCCTATAAAGCTCTACAGTGTGAAGAAAAGAAATACAGTAATACATAAACATTTGTCTGTAGCTATGCAATATAAAATATTATTATTTGAAAATTAAGTAATGCCTATGAACAATTAATGACATATTCAACATTGACATCTTACCAGACTCCAACACATGCCAGGACAATATCAGAAAGCTGTGTATCAACCTCTGACACCACCGAAATAGTCATACTGTGTGTGTGTCATGATGAACACATTTGAAGGACATACAGCAATTTCCTATTGTAATGGGTATGGATCCCCTACCTAGTAGGGTGATCCATTAAAAATATGGCCTTCTGATTATGCCATAAATACTTTTTTTTGCATAAGCCACTCCTGTTTAACATACTTATCTGGCAAACAGATGTTACCAGATTCAAACCCCTATCTATCATACTGCACACTCTACAGAGCTGTGTATGGACGACATCTGTCACAGGACATAAGAACTGAACTTGTCACAAATAATTGAAGTTACTGTGTGAAGTTAGAAGGGACATTTGATGATAATTTGTACAGTAATATTATGTCAGAATGATAAGGACATAACTATGTTAACATTGATGAAATGAGACACAACTATGAACAGTGCAATATCAATATTTCTTGGCAGAGGAAGCTGTTTCTGTTGTGTGTACACACAGAATTTCCCAGAACTGAATCCTACTCTGTGTAGATATGCTATACAAGTCATTAACACATGCATGTGCCACAGGAGAACTCACACCACAACATTCACAGAACAGTTTCACTGCCAGGAAATTACAAAATGAGTTTATATTTTTTTCTGCAAAGTAAAAATTGAGAAAAATAACTTCACGTAGTGTTGTTTGCCAGTATATTAATATAGTGTTGCATTCTGCTAGAACTGAACAGCAAGCTACTGTGGAAGTCTTAACACAGCTTTGGGACTCAACCTATCTGAAGTCATTACATCATATGATTGTGTTGCAAACAATTTGTATAAGACAAAAGGGATAGAGAATATTTATCCTACTGTAGTTGTACACATTATAACAGATGTGGACACCATTCATACAAAACAGCATAAAGACGTACAATGTTGGTTAGGAACACCTGGCTATATGTTGACAGAAGCTTTATGATATTGTGAAGAATAATTATGCTGTGCTGCAAGTGTTGCTAAAATTGTGAGATATTTGATTTGAAGCTGTGACATCATGCTTCTGCTGCAAGGAATATGTGTGCCTGCAATTTCTTTAAAATACTGTTGCTATATGTCTATTTTTCACACAACATTGCCTACTGCTAGGTACACCCAAACACACGTGATGCATAATGCAGTCATCGCTGTGATGGAAGAATGACAATCATGCACAATGTGTGGATAATCACGTGCCTTAAAAAAGTAACAACATACAGAACATGGTCTCATTTCCTCATGTCACATGAAAAACCCATCTTTTCTTAGGAAATCCAAATTTCATCCAATGCCATCATCATTATTCAATAAAGCATTTCTGTGTGAAAAATGAGCAGAAATTCTTGTAATAGGAATCCCCAGCTATACATGTACACAGCAGATAGGCTGACAACGTTGTTACCTACCTGCACATTCACAATTATACTGACAGAAGTGAGTCTAAGGAATAATGGCTGGATTTGAATGGACTCAAATCAAAAAACTTACTTGAAAATCACAAGGTACAGAACACTGAATCCAACTTGCCACACAAAACAAGTTGGTTTACAATTGTGACCGTGCAAGTCTTTGCTGGATTCAAACCTTCTTATTTAGTTATGCAATCTAGAGAGCACAATATCAAAGTCCAGCACCACAGGATAAGTCATACTACAACTGTGATGCAGTTTATTTTTGAAAGCATGATGTAACCATTGTGTTTCCAAAATTGGGCATTGCCTGGGGGTAATAGAAACTTATAGGCTACCACCCTGCCAGTGAAAACACATCTCCTAAGTGGAACATTACATAAGGAGTGTTGTCACAGAGTCAATTGTACGTGGCAGTACAAACAGTCATGCTAGTTAACCAGTGTTGGATTTGAAATACCTACCCATCTAGTTACGCAATCCAGAGAACACAGTATTAGCTGCAAGCACCAAAGGAGAAGTCTGATTTTTATTGTGAGAAAATGCACTTATGAAAGGATGACCTTAGCGGTGTATTGCAGAAAATATGTTTGTGGTAAAAGTGGGAGAAAAGGATTGGGAGTCCTCTCCCTGGTTAAATTCTTCCCATGAGTGGAAGTTGATACAGCACATCTGTTCAGGAAGTGATATGAACCTGAGATTGAAGCCACACACACAGGTTCACCAATAGGAGATTTGAACCTCCTTCTATCTAGTTACACATTCTAGATAACACAGTATTAGCCACAAGTGCCACAGGATAAGTCTAACTCTTAAGGGGAGAGAGTGCAGTTTTGAATGGACTACCTCATCAGTGTGTTTCAGAGAAGATGCTGGTGTTAAAAGTGGGATAAAATACAGAGGAGGAGGTCTCCAAAATTAAATTCTTCACCTGAGTAGAAGTGGATACTGCACATCTGTTGTTGAGGCTTTACTTAATCTGCTACTAGAACCACACAGGCAAACACACACACATTTACTGCTGTGAGAATTGAACCACTTACCTAACTAGTTACACAATCTAGAAAACATAGTATTAATCACAAGTGACACAGGAGAAGGTTGACTTTGGCAACATGTAAATGCACATTTGCGAGTATTACAGTTCACTGTTTAAACATCAGCTACATGTTTTGAGACAAATGCATCATATGTGTGGGCATGCCATCAAAACAGCACTTTGTTTGTCTCATGTAATTACATAATTTTCTGCAACATCTATCTACTGTCATTCATGTACATTGCGTTACTATGAGTGACATGTACTTGTATCACAGTACGAGGTGTCAATAGCAATCACAACTGTAAAACAGTGGATTGTCAAGCAATCATTCATAACAGTTCATGCTGGGATGATCGCATGCAAATAGTAGCTATTTATTGTGTCATTGTTAGCTGTCTTGGCTAATGCTTGCACAATGTGCATTGACAACACAAGCAGACACTTCCTAAATATGACATTGCACTTCTGAACAACGGTGAAGGATTACATGTGAAAAGGCTACACAAAATGTTGATAGCTAACTACTGTTGTTCAGACATACATTAACAGACTGAAATAATTGAGCCAACATCAATATGAAAACCAAACACCTTGTTTTTAAAATTCCATTAACACATACAGAAATTTTACAATCTGCTCACATAATTGTTTTCTTTTTTAACTTTCTCCATGAAGCATACCACTGGCAAGTTCATTTGCATGACTGATAGTAAAGTATTAGTCCATATGCAAGGGCGCCCGCAGGCAGGTGCAAGGGGGTGCACTTGCACCCCCCTGGAAATCATCTGGCCGAGAAATTAATTTTATTTTAATTTAAAAAAAAAAAGTTTTTTTTTTTTTTTTTTTTTTTTAAAGAAAGGGCATTCCTTTTTAAGAATGCCCTTTGCATCCCAGTTTTATGCACCGGAACCATAGGGCGAGGAGGAGGGAAGCACCCTCCCACTTTTACAGCTGCAAGACCTGACTCAATGTGCCGCACGCTACGTAATTTAAATCACAAAAGTGCGCGGGAAAAAAAACGATCGCATCGGTTCCTGGTAGTGGTAGCCACACTGTCAACTCCCACAGGTCGGTAAGCTCCATTTCATTTAATTTCTATATGCAATTGCAGACTGAGCTATGCTCCGTTTCATTTCCTTATGCAGAGCTGTGCTCCGTTTCATTTAAGGGGTGTAAGCTTTCATTTCTAAAAGCAGACGTTTCTTATGCAGAGCTGTCCTATGCTCCGTTTCATTTAAGCAGGCTGTTTAATTTCATTATAAAGAGTTAGTTTTTGAATTTTAAATAACACAGCTGCCTGGTAAAACTTTCTTGATCAAAAGCTTAACCAGAAGGTTATAAATAACAACTATATGCCTGGAGGAGATAAATAAAATCATAATGTACAATCCCTTCAACTATTGTTGTGGTTATGCCATACTTTTTTTAATTAAATGTAGCAACCTGTTTTATTTTTACATCTCAACTGCACAAATACCAGGTATATCTAAATGCATATTATACCATGACCCCCCCCCAAAACGTGCACGCTGATTGGCCAGCGTGCCCGTTGTAAATCGAGTTATACTAATGGAAAAAGGTCCGTCGCCGGACTTTTTCCATTAGTATAACTCGTTTTAAACACTGTCTCGCTATGTTAAATGGGTTTAACATAGCGAGACAGCTTTAAAATAAGCAACGGAGATCTCCGTTGCTTATTTTAAAGCTGTCTCGCCATGTTAAACCCATTTAACATAGCGAGACAGTTTAAAAGCAACGGAGAAAGCAAGATCTCCGTTGCTTTTTATGTCTCGCTATGTTAAATGAGTTTAACATAGCGAGACAGTTTTAAAATAAGCAACGGAGATGCCCGTTGCTTATTTTAAACTGTCTCGCTATGTTAAACTCATTTAACATAGCGAGACACTAAAAAGCAACGGAGATCTTGCTTTCTCCATTGCTTTGCCCACAGCTCTGATGTACTGCGCAGGCGCGGTACATCAGAACTGCCGGATGCCAGACATCTGCGGAAGGGCAGTAAACAGGCATTATACTATGCCATTATTTAAGAAAAGTAACAGTTTCTTTCTTAAATAATGTCATATAATAGCAATAACCCACTTCTGGGTGTGGGTAATGCTAAATTTACCCACGGTTGGCTTTTTGGTCCGGGCCTCGGGACCAAACCACGCCAACCGTGGGTAAATTTAGCATTACCCACACCCAGGCGTGGGTTATTGCTATATTAAGTATTCATAAGACTCAGATGCTGAGTAGAACTGTTGGGAGGGAATGGAATGCCATTTAGTAGTAAGTGTAGTTTTAAAGTGTTATTTTCCATAATTTCTGTAATAAAATAACTAAAGCAGTTACCTTAGTTCATATACTTTATGGCATAACTATCTGGCACAGGGCATTAATAATATGCTCATTTAATCAGTTGTAGTAATAAAATAAAATATATTTGTTATCAGAACTGTGTTGTGAGAGAACTTCCTAATTTGATTATTTTAAAAAAAATATGATCATCACAAATGTGTTTGCAATTGAAATAATCCCTAGTCTACAAAAGCATACCTTTATATTAGCCAGTCAGTATGACTTCACAGTTTCAGACACACCAGCAGGGAAGTCTGTTCTGTCAGTTTCCAAAGTGTATGCCAAAAAGTACAGAAATTGATGAAATATGACAGATTATAGCAGAGAAAAATAAATGTATTCAGAGTCAGTTTAAGAATAATTACTGAAACCTACACACACTACAAAAGAGCAGTCTTCCAATATCAAGTAGGTTGTAATAGAGATTAGTGTAATGTATTTGCAAGTAATAGAATATCTGTTGCGTACTGCAACAATTATGTTTCTCATTTCTCTTATATTAAGTGGACAAAGCTGTTTGTGATCTTTTGCATGTATTGTGAAATGGGTTTGCAAACCTTTGAATTTGCTGTGAAAGGCTGAGTTAGCACATTTTTCTGTGAGTATTAATTGTAGCATTTGTAATATGACAATACAGCTTTATAAATCACTATGCCTAAAATGAGATGTTTCATTCCAGCATCAGATGTATTTCCTCTTGTACATTTTGCTGGGTAGAGTTAAAAAAAATACATTTTCAAAACATGATGCATGCATTTCATTGTATGAAGAGCCATCATATGCTTACTGTACTTATCAATCCAAAAAAACAACAACCTTTTGAAAGCAATGGATATTTAAGTGTCTAGTATACTAAATTACAGTATTGTGTGACCTTCTACACTATGGAGAATGAGGAAGTCTGAAAAAATACAATTCCTTGAAACTGCAGGGTCATGTCTGGAGTCAAATTTTAACATGTACAGGGCTACTGTGTACAAAAATATAGCGGCCAAACACTGAATGGTGACATTGGCAAATTAGCCAGTGCTGAAACATAGACTTCAGAAGAGCTTCACAGTGGCACTGAATAAACAACTAGAAGTTGAGCCATACTTTTATTTATTTATTTATTTATTTTACATTTGTTGACCGGGATAGTCCGACTGGATGCATGTCCATTTTCAGCGGAGGCCCGGGGAGATGAGCTCCAAGGGTAAGCAGATACAGCATTACATAATATCAGCATTACATGTTACAAACAGACTGTTTACAGAGATTACATAAGTAAGCAAGTTAAGCAAGGTCCACAGGTTAGAGTTAATCCTGAGCACAAGTCAGGATTAAATTAAATCACACAGTAAACTGGTTAACAGATTTTTACACATTCTAGAGAGAGTTAGCCAGGCTTGATACATTGACATAGCCAGTTAAGTGACAAATGTTGATTGAGTCTAGTTTTAAATTGACCTAAGGTGGAAAGTAAGGTAATATCAGCTGGAAGAGAGTTCAAGGATCTACTTACAGAGTTTGCAAAGAGAGAATCACCGGCTGTGTTATTAATTTTGCTAGTCTGAATTAGTAGTTTGTTAGAGGATCGAAGCGGTCTAGGATTGTTATACGGGGTGATGATATTTTTAAGTGCAGGAGTATTGTCCAAATTATAGAGGTTTTATAGGCCATAATCAGCTGGTTATACTGGATTAGGCTGGGTAGTTCAAGCCACCCAAGATTATTTAGATTGATGCAATGATGTCTCCTAAAAGGCAGCCCAGTGGCAAACCTGGCAATGTAGTTGTAGCAAATTGAGGGTTTGTTAAGGACAGTCTTGTTTAAATTCGAGAGTAGAGGGGATGCATACAGAAGGGTTAAAAGAAGGTGAGAGTGAGCTATGGCAATTTTAGCTGGAGGGGTTAGGAAGGCTTTTATTCTGTAAAGTGACCCTAGTTTTTTATTGATGGTTTTGATAGTTTGGTTAACATGTAGGTCAAATTTTAGATTATTGTCTATGATGACACCTAATAGTTTTGTAGATGGGTCAGGGGAGATTATTGTGCCATCATTTGATTTTATGGTAAAGGTGAAAGCGGTAGACCTACTTGTTGGTGAAAATAACTGCATTTTAGTGTTTTTGGGATTTAGGATCAGTCGATGTTCAGAAAGCCAGTTTTCTATTGTATTAAAGGTGGTCTGGGTAGCTGACCATAACTCTACTGGAGATGTAGCTGAGCAAATCAGAGTAGAGTCATCAGCATATTGGATAAAGCTGACTTTTGGGATGACAGTATAAAGGTTGTTAATGAAGATGGAGAACAGCAAGGGCCCTAGTATGGAGCCTTGTGGTACTCCAAGGGTGTTAGGTAGAAGGTTAGAGAGTTTATTCTGCCAGAGGACAGCCTGCTGTCAACCATTCAGGTAGGATTGAAACCACTGGAGGACTCCAGTATCTAGACAGAATGTTTGCAGGGTTTGGATTAAAAGTTGGTGATCAACCATATTGAATGCCTTGGAAAGATCCAAGAAGAGGGCTGAGGATATATAATTATTGTTGTGATTATGGTTTATGGTGTTGGTAAAGGCTAGGAGGGCTGACGTAGTGCTGTGATGAAGACGGAAGCCATGCTGAGTGTCTGCCATAAACGATTCTGGATTAGGTGGTGCATGAGTTGTCTATGAATACATTTTTCCATAATCTTTGCAAGTGGAGAGAGTATAGCAATTGGCCTATAATTGGAGAATTCAGTAGAGCTGCCTCCTTTGTGAAGTGGGATTACATAGGATATTTTCCAGATGGTGGGAATTTTAGCTTCTGCTATGGTTTGATTGATTAGTATTGAGACGGGGTAAGCAATAGCATCAGCTGATTTTTGTAGGTACTCGGCAGGGAGTTGATCAGCAGAAAGTGTAGTGGGTTTTAATGTTTTGATCAGGGGTTTTAATGTTTTGATCAAGGTATGGATAAGTGAAGTGGCGACTGGTTGGAAGCTGAATGCGAGTAGGTTTCTAGGGGTGCTACTTTCAGGACCAGGGGAGTTAGGAGGTAGTTGGCTAGCTAGGGCTTGAATTGTCTCAGTAAAGAATTGGTTAAAACTATCAAACATCTTCAGGGGTTTTATCAATAGTAGCAGCAGGGATTGGGGTTGAAGTTTGTCCAGGATGTAGTAGATTATTTAAACCTGCCCAAAACTTCTGAGTGTTATTTTGATTTACTGTCTGTAAATTACAGTAGTATTGTTTTTTGTCTTGTAAAATTGATTTTTTGGTTTCGTTCCTGGATTGCCTGTATTTAATGTGATCTTGAGGGTCTTTAGAAGAACACCATAAAGCCCATGCTTTGTTTCTAAGGGTAATTTTGAGTTTAGACTCTATAGAAAGCCATGGTGTAGTTTTTGCCTTGGTCCTCTTTGAACGAACAGGTGCATGCAAATCAAGGATCTCAAGGAATTTGTTGTTAAAGTATGCTACTGCTTCCTCTAAGGGGAGGTGTTTTAGAATAGACCAATTACATGAGTTTAGTTCTTGTTGGAATTTGGCAGGGTCAAAGTTTTTATTGTTTCTAACCTTTCTGAGTAAGAGTTGTTGGGAATTAATGGTTTTGTGCTTAATTACATATGTGAGAAGGTGATCGCTTAGGCCATTAAGGAGGGTACCAGAGGTGTATAGTTGGGGGTGACTATTTATGAGTACCCAGTCAAGTATACTTTCTTTTTGGTTGGGTTTACCTATCCTGGTAGGGGTGGATATGATTTGTGTAAATGCATGCAGGTTAATATGGGTGGTTGGGGATTCTGAGGAACAGGTGCCCCAGTCTATATTAAAGTCTCCAAGTAGTAGGGTTTCTTGGGGGTAGTGACATGATAGCCAGTGCAAGATATCTTCAAATGTAGATATATTGTTACCTGGGGGAATGTACATACAGATGATATTAATGCATTTAGTTTTATTAAGTTGCAATTTGGTGGCAAGAATCTCTGAGTTATTAATCTGAGGTGGTTGTATTACATCTATGGTGACATTCAACTCAGATTTATAGAGTACAGCTACCCCACCCCCTTCCTCGAAGCACGATCCAGCCTGTGTATATTGTACCCAGGTGGTAACACTTCATTGTCTTTAGTGTTAGGTTTTAACCAGGTTTCAGATAAACAGAGAATCTCAGGGGAGTGGACATCCAGAAGTGCATGCAATTCATGTACCTTGTTATTAATGCTTCTAATATTGAGATGACAGACTAGGAGAGAGTTAGTTGGCCTATTAATTGTAGGTTTGTAGCTTAGATTGCAAGTAGAGGGGGTATGTGTATCTGAAGTGAGTGGGCCAGGGTTGGGGTAAATATCACCACCAAGTATTAGGTTGAGTCTATACTTGGTGACAAACAAATTCCTGAAGTTCATTAGTTTGTGGTAGTGTTTGGATCTAGAGCTAATGTGCCTGGGGTTGAGATGTTGATAGACTGAACAAGATGTTGGATAGGATCTGGTACTGTAAGTATGGTTGAAGGTGGAAGGATTTACAGCTGGGGTGATAGTATGGCCTTTTGGGACCTGAAATCTCGTGAGAAACTGGTTTTCATACAAGGTAAGCAGGTATGGTGTGAACAAGAGGGGTAGTAAAGAGGAGTATATCATTATCTGTGATTCAGCTAGTGAGTTAAGGAACTGTTTTACCTGGTGATGCAACACCAGAAGATAGAGTGGTGAGGTAAAGGTACTGGAAGGGGGATGGGTGAATGCCAGATGAAAGCTAATAGGTGCTATTAAAATGTAGGTAGTAGAATGGGGGTGGGTGGAATTATCCCAGATGAAAGCAGATAGGATCTAGAAAGTGGGGGAGTGGCTATAGTAATATAAATTTAGAGGTACTGTGGGTGGGAGGGAATTGGGGGCAGGGAGATGAGCAAAGAGAGCCCAAGCGTAGCGAGGGCGAACGTAGCGGGGCTATTGCAGTTTACAAGGTTTCCTAAGGTGTCCTAAAGCTATAAGGTAAGTAATACAGCTCTTAATGTAAGAGTCAATTTACTTCAGTTACAGGGGAAGGAGGCAACCACTCAAGTAGAAACAAAGAGCCCTAAGGCTGATCAATATGGTGACCTGCTTAATTACAAAGCACTGTAAGTGAAAGCTTAACAAATGCTTTTTGTGTGTGCAACCTACTCTGTTTAAATGTTGAGAGAAACTGATTGCAGTCCTGTAGACACCATTTTGTAGGGAACTGTAGAGTTCAGTCTGTTGAAATTCATAATACTCATTTCTTTTATGATAGAAATTATTATAACACAAAACAGTAACAGCACTCATCAGAAATGTGAACCTACAACTGGCTGCTGAAATGGAGCATAATGAATACCAGTTAACAGAACTCCTCAATCTCTGACAGTGAGGGAATTGAGCATCAGGTCACATATCACTGTGGTTCTTGAAGCTACTGCCAGTTGACAAACTATAACTATTTTTACTGGAAAAAGCTACTTCCTTCATTATCAGCTTCAGCAACTGTAGTGCTTTGGATAATGGACTCATTAATACTGGGGGGGGGGGGATTTCCCCAAGAAGGAGTGCCTTCAAGCAATCACTAACAATACCTCCTCATTCAGTGCAAGACCTGTTTATTTCTGCCAGAAGATCATAAGACTGTCGGTTCTATTCCCACACAAGGTGCTTAGCTTCATTTAGTCTGGCAGTTAGCGTAGGGGATTAAAGCTAAGAGCTGGTGATAAACTGCTTCCTGTACTCTGTGGTTTGATTCCCTCAGCCTCTGATAAAGTTATTTTTATCAGATTCTAGCAATGTTCTTGGTTCATGACAGAAATATTTATAATCTGTTCCTATTTATTTTAGGCTTTGTCCAGATTTCTTGCACTAAGAGGTTGAGGTGTGTGTGAGAGAGAGAGTGAAATGCCCTAGTTAGAGTTAGCAGGTGGATTTTATTTTCAAGTGCATTTTCAAGGAATTGTGAGTTTTAAGGGAAGAGAAATTTACTGCTGCTCATGCTAAGCCTACTTAAAATGTGCAACTGTTTTGTTTAGCAAATGGTATCACTATTGTAGTATGGAATTTTTAAAGCAGCACAGCAGGTAGCATACTTGCATCTTGATACAGAAGGTTATAGGTTCTACTCCCACAACATGTAGATGTGTATTTTAAGGAGGTGGAGTGCTATAGTCCTGAGTATGTCCTCCTTTGGATGAGATGCTAATAACTATGAACCTGTTTTTCAGCTTGCCACCCATTCCCTATTGCAATATACCAGCTTACCATTTTTTTAATATAATGTAGGCAATTTATTCTTCAAGGGCGGCAGGCATTGAATTTGTAGATTAAACACTGAAATATAAAGTTGTTTTCTAGCAACAACCTCTTCACTGGTTTCAGATCTCTTTAATATGGAATTATTCAGATGACTTTTACTTCTGCAAAGATTCTGCATATCAATTGATATTGGTGGATTGTATGACAGAAGTTTGAGTAGAGTGGCCCTTTATGGTTGAAATGTTCTGAATTGGGCAGGTTGTCATTATTGTTCATATGATATGTTTCATTGTTTAAAGGAAAAATGTTCAGAACTATAAATTTAAAACACGCTCCAACAAGTGGTGCTGTATTATACAAGGGATATAATTCAATTATTATATAGTATAATTAATATAGTCAGGAAGGTGAATCAAATAACTTTTCCATGGTTCTAAAAATGTGTGCAAGGAGCCTATGATTTGAAAACAGCCCAAAGGTAAACTTACCCTGCCACTGGCCAGATGCATTTTCTTTGAATGTGGCTTTCAATGTTTCAGTGAATGTGGGTTTCAAAGGTAGAGAAGTTTTAATGCTAAGTCTGTTTTCATTGTAGGACTATTGCTTTGTTTAGGTTTAGTAAATGTCTATCAGTGTTTGTGCTATAAAAGTTGTAAATGAAATCCAAATATCTGTAATCATTGTAGAAGTAAAGCATAAAACAGTATGCACACTGAGAGATTTGAACAGTGTCTATGACAAATGGGGAGAAATAGCCAAGTAATGGGACACTGGAATGGCTGCGTGGGTGGGGCTGAGTGGGTGGGGCAACAGAGGGGTGGGGCTGGGTGGGCGGGGCTTGGGTTTGCACCCCCCTGCAAAAAATCCTGCGGGCTCCCTTGTCCATATGTAATCATATTTTGAGGTGTTGAACTTAGAATGGGAATTAATAGTAGTGCATGCTGCTGTATGGTAACCTTTGCACAAATATTCAGTGTACATGTATCTGAGTCAGATGGAATACAGAACAGTTATGTGTTACTGTTATGTTTCAGGTGTCATGATTTACACATTTGTCATGACAGTTGCAGTTTTTCAATCCTTATATGTATGGATACAGTGTATTATGAAACACATGCTGGCTAGAGCATATTACTGCTGGTGGAAACATACCTTATGCAAACATTTTTGAATCAAGGATGTTTATTTGATAACACAGAAGGAGGGAGAGAGGGACATTTGGAGACCGGTATACACATACAGACATACTAAGAGATTTGCTTAGGGTTCATTCCTGCATATATTTGTGTTGTGTTGTGTTACTCTTTGGTTTGGTTTTAATCATAATTATTCAGACAAGGTCTGTATAAGATAGTGTTTCCATCAGGGAGCAAGCACATTAAACAACAGCAGGAAATGGTGTGTCAATAAAATGTGTAGTCAACACTTACACACAAAGGAGTCATACAAAACGTTCAAGAGCACTTTGGCATACATATGGATTTGAACCTTGACAGTATTCCAAAACAAATCTACAGACCTGAGCATTATCTAATCACATAGGAACTCCTACCTCACAAAGTTCAAAGGTAACAGCAGACTGAAGCAAAGAAGAATGTATGTATTAATCTTCATTGCACTCATGTCAAGTGTAAAAATCCTATAATATGTACATTACAGCCAGAAGCATAATAAATATGAAACAGAAAAAAGTAATGATACTCAAGTGGTACAGATAGAGACATTAAGATAGGGATAGAGACAGACAGAATGTTATATTTTGTGGGCCATTTTAAACATCCTTGTGGTGTGTTACTGTTATGTTTTTCATGATAAGTAATCTGCCATGCTATATACAATCATTTCCAATAGGGAGCAACCAGGGATCAAAAAGTAGAAACATAGCTGAGGCATAAGCAAGATAATGGTGGGTTACTAAGACAGGAGACAACAGTTGCACACATGATAGTTATATAAAATTTCTGGATTCAAATCCTTGACGCTATGCAAAAGCATTTCATAGACATAAGAATTATGTCAAAACACCACACAGAAAATGTTATTTCACAACCTTACTTTTACTGGTTTGAATGGATCATCACCAAACAATGAAGCAAGAGAGAATGTAGGCATCTGCCTTTATCACAGTAATGACAATTTATTTATTTATTTATTTATTTATTTGCATGCGTTTACTGGGATGGTCCAGCCAGGCCAGAAGTGCCCATTTTCAGTGGAGTCCCAGGGAGAAAAGCTCCACATATAATACAGAATTTACATTGATAAAGACATTTAGTACATATTATTGGCAGCTTATACAATTGGTGAAAAAAAAGTACATAAGTAATCATTCTCAAATCAAAGATATTATACAAGCAATACAGAGTATATACATGAGAACATTCCATATGAGTAGTTTTCAGCTAGCAACATTTATATATAGGACACTTCATGTAGTGGGTTCAAAGTAGATATAGGAATTAGTTAGAGACTAGGTACTTAAACTTTTCACACATTTAGGAGGTGTAATAGCTGAGCGATAGGCTATATGAGTCCTGTTGCAGGAATCAGCAAAGTCGGTGTATACTGTTGCAGATATAAGTGGTGGTATGATATTAAGACAGGCTGCTAGAGTACCTGAATGTCTCGCCTGGTTCAGCGGTAGATCTATAAGGGTTAGGAAGAGAAGGATTTAGACAGGAGGGATCAATGGTAGAACAATGAGGGTTAGTAGAATATGGAAGTGGACAGGATGGAGAGGTGGAATAAGTAAAAAGACAGGTGGATGTGGAAGGAGGATGCCAGAGTAGTAGAGTGGGGGGTGAGAATAGTTGTGATGGTTAAAATTAGGTTATATGATATGTGATGTGGTGTTAGCACATGTGCACAGCCAAGATGAAGAGAGGTGTTGTTTCAGAAATGTCTTGAAGAAGGTTACTGAGCGGTTGCATCTGGCCAGTCGAAAGTCTGGGTTTTTCTACATTTACGAGCAGTTGGTTGTTGGATCAGAGTGGTCTGTTAGGATGGTATAAATTAAGTATAGAAGACAGAGCAGGGCACATGGATGGATTATGAATGAGTTTGTGAGCTGTAGTTGGTTGGATAAAGGTGAGATAGTTGGGGAGTTCAAGCCATTTTAGGTTGCGTAATGATAAGCAGTGGTGGGATAAGTAGGAGGCATTAGTTACAAACTTAGCGATTTTGTTGTAGCATGAGTCAAATTTGGACTGAATGTTGGTGAGGAGGGGGACACCGTATAAAAGAGAGGGTAATAGAAAAGAAGAGGCAAGGGAAGGTCGGGCTGATGCACTTAGTAGATGTTTGTGTCGGTAGAGAGTGCTGAGCTTTTGGTGTGTCTTTTTGACATTGGACTGGATGTGCAGGTTGAATGTGAGGTTTTCATTTATGATGACACCTAAGAGTTTTGTGCTAGGTACAATATCGATGGTGGTACCATTTAGGGATTGAATGGTGAAGTTCTCTTTTTGTAGGGGTGTGGACATTTTAGGGGCAAAGATTACTAGTTTGGTTTTGTTAGGGTCCAGGGCAAGAAGATTATTAGACATCCAAGTTTTGGTGGAGGTAAGGGTGTTTTTGGTGAGTTGGTGTATTTCTGAGGAGTTGTTTGCAGTGCAGATGATAGTGGAGTCATCTGCCTACTGGATGACTGAGCCTTGAGAGAGTGTGGTGTGGAAGTTATTGATAAATATGGTAAACAGAAGTGGGCCTAAAATGGAGCCTTGAGGAACACCAGTGGTGGTGTTTAGGAAAGGGGAGTAAGAGTTCTGCCATTTAGCTGATTGTTGCCTGTTAGTGAGGTAATTAATGAACCAGTTTAGAGTTTGAGGGGAGATATCTATGTTAGAGAGTTTTGTTAGAAGGAGAGAGTGGGATATAGTATCAAAAGCTTTAGAAAGATCAAGAAATAGTGAAGATATGATTTTACCAGCATCACGGCCTCAGTTGACAGTGTTCATGAATGACAGGAGGGCAGTGGTGGTACTATGTCCTTATCTAAATCCATGTCAGATGGGGGAGAGGATGTGGTTGTGAGTCAGATGGTGAAGAAGTTGAGAATGAATACATTTTTCCAGAATCTTAGAGATGGGTGATAGTATAGCAATGGGGTGGAAGTTGGTGGTGTCTATGTTTGGGCCCCTCTTGTGTAGAGGGAGGATATAAGCTTTGTTCCAGATGATGGGCACATAGGATTCTTGGATAGATCAGTTGAGAAGTATGCTGATAGGGTAAGTGATTGAGATGGCTGAGATTTGCAGGTATTTGGTGGGTAAATTGTCAGGGGCACTTGTGCATGGTTTGAGTTTTAGAAGCAATTTTTTAATAGTCAAGGTAGGTATAGGTGACAGAGTAATGCTGGGAACAGGAAGTGTACTGGTGTTAGCTGTGGAGAGGTCTGTGGTGGACAAGTTGGTCTTGGGAAAGGTAGCAGTTAGATTGGCTATAGTATCTATGAAATAGGAGTTGAAGGTTGCAGCAATTTCAATGGATGTTTTATTTGGGTCTGAGCAAGGATTATTACTAGAGCCTGGGTTTAATAAAGAGTTGAGAGAGCTCCAGAAATTATCTGGGTTTTGCTTGTGTTGATTTTGTAATGTAAGGTAGTGTTCTTTTTTGTTTTGTAGTACTAGGTGCTTAACCTGGTTTAGGTCCTGTTTGTATTGAGTGTGGTCAGATGGGCTTTTGTTTTTTTACCAGATTTTCCATGATTTGTCCCTGCATTTCATGATATCCTATGTGGATCTTGTTTGCCAACTGGCATGGTTGGTCTTTACTCTCTTTTATCTAAGGGGAGCGAGATTGTTTAGTATGCTGGGGAAGGCTGAGTTGAAGAGCTCAACTGCCTCATCAAAGGGAAGTGCTTTTAGTGCATCCCAGTTGATGCTAAGCAACCTTTGGTTAAAGCTAAATGGACAGAACTGGGATTCATCTCTGGTAACCCTGTATTGATGTTTATCATACCATGACCCCCCCCCAAAACGTGCATGCTGATTGGCCAGCGTGCACATTGTAAATCGAGTTATACTAATGGAAAAAGGTCCGGTCGCCCGGACTTTTTTCCATTAGTATAACTCAATTTTTGAAACACTGTCTCGCTATGTTAAATGGGTTTAACATAGCGAGACAGCTTTAAAATAAGCAACGGAGATCTCCGTTGCTTATTTTTAAGCTGTCTCGCTATGCTAAACCCATTTAACATAGCGAGACAGGTTTTAAAAAAAAAGCAACGGAGAAAGCAAGATCTCCATTGCTTTTTGTACTATTTCGCTATGTTAAATGGGTTTAACATAGCGAGACAGTTTTAAAATAAGCAAAGGACATCTCCGTTGCTTATTTTAAAACTGTATCGCTATGTTAAACCCATTTAACATAGCGAAAACAGTAAAAAAAACAGCAACGGAGATCTTGCTTTCTCCGTTGCTTTTGCCCACAGCTCTGATGTACTGCGAAGGCGCGCAGTACATCAGAACTGCCGCGGATGCCAGACATCTGCAGAAGGGCAGTAAACAGGCATTATACTATGCCATTATTTAAGAAAAGTAATAGTTTCTTTTCTTAAATAATGTCATGGTATAATAGCAATAACCCACTTCTGGCTGTGGGTAATGCTGTATTTACCCACGGTTGGCTTTGTTTGGTTCCTCGGGCTTCGCCCTCGGGACCAAACCACGCCAACCATGGGTAAATCCAGCATTACCCACACCCAGGCATGGGTTATTGCTATATTAATTGTTATGGCACATTCACCTTGTATAAAGGTCGGCAAGTGGTTACTTATACTGTTGGAAAGTGTACCAGTGGATGTGATCTTATTTGGGTCAGACACTAAAATCCAGTCTAGGATAGAGCCATTAGTATCAATTTTATTAGGACTGGTTATGCTGTTAACTAGGGGTTCCATTCACATAGTCGAACTTTTACAAGTTCGACCCACATATGGTCAAATTTGTAAAGGTTCGAGCGTTTGAATGGAAATCTCCATAAGCGGAGGTTTCCATTCACTTCAATGTGGTGCGATCTCGGAGTTGGTATATTTAAGTAGCAGGGGGTATGGGGTGTGCAGCCCCCCACATGGGGGGTATAGGGGGCTTGCCCACTGCTTACAACAAGTTGTTGATTTGTACATTTTGTTTTTTTGGGTTTTTTTTGCATAGTCGAAGTTCTGTAACTTTGAACGTAATGGTTCGACCATTAGGGGTTTAGAGTTATGGAACTTCAACTATCTAATATAGACCCGTTAACTAGCTGGGTAAACTTATATAGACTGATATTGCAGTTAGAGTGGTGTGGGGATATATCTAGCCAGCTGATATTTACATCTCCCAGTACGATAGTCTAATTTGTTATGTTAGTAGATGCCCAGGCAAGGATTTCCTCAAGAATTGGGATGTTATTGCCTGGGGGAATGTAAATGACTATCACACAGAGGTTTTTGCAATTATTCATTTTAAAGAAAGAAACTAGAAGTTTGGCTATGGAGAACTGTGGGATGGGTTTTGTATATGGGACAATAGTGAAGAACATGGGGTGTATTAGAGAGATGCCTCCACCTTTTTTTCAGGGTCTGTCAGCCCTAAGACAGGTGAAATCTGGGGGAAGGAATTCTGTGTCCTTAATATAGGGTTTTAGCCATGTTTCAGTTGCGGCAATAATATCGGGTTTGTTGTGGGCAATCCATGCATGGAAGTCAGGTATTTTATTTCTGATGCTTTATAGGTTAATTGTAGTGACGTTTATTGATTTATGGGAGTTGGGGGGTTGCAGAAAAGAGAAGATGGGACCCAGGTAGGGATGTATATCTCTGTATAGCGATAGGTTTGTTACAGAATATGGGGAAAGTAGTGAATTCTAGTTTCTGCTTTACTTTGATTGGATAATTTAGAGAGAAAATATTATTGTTGTGGTGATGGTGGGGGAGGATTTTTACTCTGGTACATAATAATATGCTTGTGTTGTAAAGGCTGGCTGAAATTTGTGAGAAGGAAGTCATGTGTTCAGGCTGTACAGGGAGAGAGGATAATGTGCAGTAGGAGGAAGAGGTGGAAGAATGATGTAGAGGTTAGATGTAGTAGGATATTGAAAGAGAGTGATAAGGTAAGGTAAGTAGAGTAGTGATAGTACATTGTAGTATGGGATGTGGGTGACTAAAGGAGTGAGAATTAGTGTGCAATAACGAGATGTGGTGGTGGAGAAGAGGTTGTACTGATAATGATCAGGAGAGTTAAGATGTTGGTTATGTGTTAATTTCAAAATTAAGTAAGATGTACATTACATCCAACACCATAATAAATTATCCAATGCCAAACAAAATTGTATGTTAAGTTGTTATGTTTCATGATTTATGCCTTTCTCATAAGAGCAGAGGTTTTTGGTCAGCATACTTCCTAACAATATTGGCAATTGGAACATCAGGCTGATGGCGTAGAATGTGGAAGAGATATACACAGGTGGAGAAGGAGACAGAGAGCAGGCAGGTTATGACAGAAGCAGATTAAAGGTGTCCTAAAACAATAAGCAGGCAACATCATTGCATAAAATAGTTTAATAAAAATGGTCAATGACAGATTATGATTGGCATATGTCTGGATTATAACCCTTGAAACTATGCAAAAATCAGTCTACAGAAGTGAACATTATCTAAGCACTCCACAAAGGAGTTCCTACTTCACACAGTTTAAGTCACACAATTGAAAGGACTGTAACAACTTTCTGAAGCAGAAGGGGTGAAAAGAGAGAGAGAAATACCAAGAGCTTTATTTATGGTACTTTTAGGTCCATCTTTATGGTGTGTTATTCTTTGTTGCTTCCTCATTATTAATCTGGCATGCTCTGTACAATAAAGTGCTTGCTATAAGGAGCAAGAAGGGGTAGGAGAGTAGAAAATGATTAAGACATAATCTTAAGGCTTGTTTACTAAATCTCACTGTTGAGGGTGGAACGTTCTCATAGATGCTTTCTTGCTTTAATATTAAAGTGTTATGTTAATGAAATGTTTTAACTGGAGGTAAATACATCTGTTTGCAGTCAAACATATGATAGGAATATAAAATGACACAAAATAATTTGATATACAGCTGTAATTGAGCCCTTGACACTATGCAAAAAAAAAATCAGTCTACAGGCAGGAGAATTATCTCAACACACTAGACAGGAACTTCTAGTTCAGTGCATCTAGCAGCCTAAGAACTGTTAGGAGTAACGGTTTCAAAGTAGTGCCTTTACTCTGACTTCAGCCTGTATTCCTATAGCGCACTTCTTCACAATATAAATGCAGAACTGTACACTGAATAATGTTGTATAGCCAGCTGGACAAAAATCAAGTGTATCGGGATGACACATAGGCAAAGCAGAGAGCTATGTATGGGGTGAAGTTTTTTGAGGGACAGATTTTTTTTTTGAGAGAAAGGACGATTGGGGATGGTGGATATGAATGAGACATTTTGGTATGTAAGATAAGCTAGGTAGCAGGTGCAGGCATACAGGTCATACAAGACAGACAGGGATGGTGATGGACAAAAAAAGTTGGGGGACACCATGATTGGGGATAGATAGGGGATATTGGAGGTGCATCCACATCTGGCTTGAGAACAGTGAAAATCTAGTCCTCATCCTCAGAACTATCACGGTTTCCAGTGTCAGTTGCCTGGGTCAATGCCAGATATGGCATTGATTTGGCAATACAATGCAGGACCTTTTCAACCCTGCCAATTCAGGCTCAGACAGCCCACTCCATTACTCCCTCCACCAGTCCTGTCAGCTCCTGCTGAGTAACAAAACAACCACTCCAGTAGGACTGCTCCCAGAGGGTACCACTGCACCAACAGCTTGGGCAGAGCTATCTGATGCAGGGGGAGCAGGTAGGGCAGGAGTTGTAGACGCAGCACTGGCAACTTGTGACCCAGATGTTCTGGGTGTCCGTGGTGCCTGTAGTGGTGCCACTGCAGCCACCAGTGGAGGTATGAAGGG
Source organism: Protopterus annectens (assembly GCF_019279795.1). Classification (NCBI taxonomy): domain Eukaryota; kingdom Metazoa; phylum Chordata; order Ceratodontiformes; family Protopteridae; genus Protopterus; species Protopterus annectens. The sequence continues at coordinate 140,725,979 of NC_056742.1, read as the reverse complement.
CTGAGCCCCACTGGTTAGTCTAGCTCCCTGTGCTGATATGGGTAAGGGATTAAATGAGAGGGGTTTCTATTAGACCCTTTCTTAAGTCCAAGAGTTTGCGTGTTTAGTTTATTTTAAAGTTTGTATTTGTTTTACATACATTTTTAAGAATTCCAGCACAATCATTTGGTGTTGATAACAGTTTTTTAATGTTGATAATAATTTGATGCATTAATTGTATATTCCTTGTTCTAGGGGTGTTTGTATACAAGCACATACTGATGCCTAGACGGTTTGTACTTTGTTTTATATAGAAGTAGTATAAATGATTGTTTTTATTTTGGTTCCTTTAACAGGGGGTCATTAATTAAAAGTGTGGCATGATGTCATAATTGTTTTAGTAAAGGTATTTAAGGATCCATTAACTATTAGCACAATGTTTAATGTTCTGAGGAAGATGAACTGTGAAAGCGCTTACCATCTGTGTGCATGTAATAAAGCTGCTGCTTTGGATACTACAATTACGTTTTATTCAATTTGAACTGAGCTGCATGGTTGTCTTCGCTGCTTCATACTTTGTTGCTATGATATGTCACATTACTTGTTTATTTTAATACATAAACCAGTCACATCCAGGTATGATGGAAAGGCATTAATATGTAATAAAATAAATCACAGTGTTATGATATGACAAACAGAATCATATATTAAACTATGCCATATCAGATACAGTTATTAATTTTGAAAGCATGTATTTTCAAATACGGAATTGTTAATGTCACTTAGTATTGTTGTTAATATCTTATAAATACTATCTTGTAAAGAAATCAAATGTCTGTTTCTGGGTTTTGAACCCAAACACAGTTAAGCAGATGTACTTATTGCCTAATGCACTAACCACGAGCTATTGTAGCAGGCATGTATGTTTGATGTAAAAGATAAGGTATGCCTTCTCAAGATGATATACAGTGATGGTCTGAAAATACTTCTATGTCATACATTCAGACTTGATGCATACTTACTCTGTGTCTCTCTGAGGTGAGTTAGTCTCTCCTGATGCACCTCATGGTTTTCTTTTATCCCTGCTACAGCTGTACAGTACAGAAAAAATATATATGAAATCATAATGAATAACTTCTTTGGCTGGCTAATTAATGCCATATCATAGACAAGCGATGGGTCAGTAACACAATTGAATGGTGCTTGCAGTCTTAAATTCATCCTTCCATTGGCTCAGGAACTCCTGCTTGTAACTTTTCATATCACTTCAGTGGTGATTACATTGCTTCCTAGTGTGTGGGATGCCAGTTGCACCGGACACAGCCTTGGCCAATCCCTCTTCAGCACCCTCTGGCTGTAGTGCTTTATGAGGAGTACCATAAAAACCCTGGACTACTCAACACCCCATCTTTGTCCTCTAAATGAAACACCATCACTACCTTTGCCAGCCCTGTCTGCAGAAGTCATGTCAGAAATATGTGCCTGAATTGTTGCCCAATTCAATTCTCACATGTAACAGCTTTGTGCACAAAGACGCTCAGCCTTGCCAGCTGCATTAATGCAATTCAAAACACAGCAATAGCTTTGCAGACACACTGTGGCAATGTACATTAAAAAGCACAGAAGGCATGAGATATAGCAGTGAGATTTGGCCACATGAGATACATTCCAGTGTTAAACACTGAAATGTTTATGGTGTTTGTTATAATCATGGTTGGTTGGAGGAAAAATGGTATGACTTGTAACATATTGGGTTACTGAGATTTAACATCTCGGAATCAAATCCAAGCAAAAAAAAAAAAAAAAAAGATAAAATATTATGCTTATTAACTGTCAGTGCTACAGGAGACCTTACTTTTTAACATGGCAATGAGACGTATACTAATTGGGACTGCATTTCTATGCAAAGACAGTATTTCTGTTTGTTAATACATTTCAGATGCATGCAATTGCATAATCTGAGTGATAGATGGTGGGTTAGGTTAAATGCATACTTTACAGGACATACTGTTATAAACACATACTCATAATATGTGATAACTTATAATAATTATAACAAACATATTGTGCACATCATACCTATACACATGCATTCTAAATTAGACATCATTGTCATGTCTAACATAATTTACACACATTATATTGGGCTTTCATAGCAAGCAGAAAAGATAAATTTGTTGCAATAAACATAGCCTTGATACTTATTTGCATTTATTGTTACATCCCTTTTCAAAATGTTTTGACAAATGGAACGCTGAACCCCTCCGTAAAAGTATCTATAAACTGGATTTGAACCCTGCATCAATTGTCCTCTTTTTTTAAGCTCTCTGCACTTACACCTAGTGCCACAGAATTAGTCACTGAATAGGTGCAATTTTTCACTGAGTACTATCCAGAGTGTCAGGCTTCTTTGTGCTACGGAAGGTGGCCAAATGTATATTTTCACTTTTTTTCCGTAGGGAGTGAACTGTGTTTGTGCACTGAGAAGCAGAGCACAAATGAAAAAGGCATTGTAAAAAAAATAGGAAAAATTGAAAGGAAAATGAAATCAGTCAAAGGGTATATCTAGCAATGACCAGAGCAAGGTGTATTACAGTGACACAGCCATCCTTCTCACATCTCCTTGCTGCATCAGAACTTTAATTTCTGACACACATTTTCAGGACTTTAGGTAATGTCAAATAACAGGAACAGGAGCAGACAACAGATCACATGTTGTTAGCAATAGTGAGAATAGCTGAGTTTTAAACAATAGCACAAGTATATAACAAAATGTGCATTAGTGAAATGAACTCTTGCTCACTGCTAGGAGCCACTGCCAGTCAAATGTGTACAATACCAAAAGGCATGCAAATGATGAAGAGAAAAGAAAAAAATACTTAAACAGAGGAACCATTTTGAAACAAATAGTTAAAATGTGCAGTAATGATGTTTCCTCAATTTTATTGTCTTGCAACATGAACATGTGCTCCTTAAACACCAGCATGTTCACAGAAATAAACTCTCTCTCGATTTGAACCCAATGTCACCAAAGCATTCACAACACACACTTGAGGTCATTATCATCAGTATTTGCCACAGACAAATACATACAGTGTGAAGAAAAAAAATAGGTTACATATTCTCAAGATGTAACATAGTATCAATTGACAGTACAGGTACACAGAACCAGGTTCTGAAAGTTGTACTGTATAATTTCCAGTTAGATAAGTGGATGACTATGATATGGGCAACAGTTAAGCTAATCTTTCCACACACAATATAAAATAAAGATTAGCAACATTTCAGCTTTTTTCTATTTATTTTCTGGGCATCATTCACTTATCTCTATGATTCTCTAACAAGATCACTATTTGATTTGCCTTGCTGTTGATATATGTTTCAATGAGCACTTCCTTAGGATTGCATTTAAATTTTATTCAGAGGCAAAAACTGCGGTCATAAACAATTCATTCAAATGTTATGAATGTTGCTTTCCTAAATCAGTCAATGTACTCGCATGCTTTCTTGTAAGTCTCTTCTCCCTGACAGACCCTTGGTAAGTGTACGAAGAGGACTGACTGTGAAAACCTGATTGTTCTTCAAGTCAAATTAATCATTTTCACTTGCAAGCCCTTAGCAGGCAACACTTCTCAATGAACATCCTTGCAGTGCTAGGGCATGTTCATGCAATCATGTAGGTCCTTACATCATGTTTAACTAGGGTTGCCACCTTCCTTCACGGCTAAAACCGGAGCAAAGCCACGCCCCTCGCATCACCAGTAACCCCGCCCACCCCAACCCCCTCTCCCGCCAACATACCTCCTATTTTGTGACGTCACGACAGCATCACTCAACGGGAACACCCTCTTTTTTCGTTCCCACCACCTGCTTTTGGCTGATTTACTATGCTTTTCTGTAAAAAAAGCATAGTAAATCAGCCGATTTGCAAACTCCGATAGTCTGTTTCCTTTTTGTACAGTGTTTTCTGGACTACCAGAGTTTGATTTCCTGATAGTCCGGAAAAAAAACGGAGGGGTGGCTAGCCTATGTTTAACTGCATTGCACCTAGTGCAGATTGTTGAATTTGTGAATATTAATGAGTTCACACTTCATTTGCATACTCACAGTGCTGAGAGGGCTGAATCTACATAATATAAAAGTAATTGTGTAGGTAAGGAACTTTTATGTAGTACAGGAGTTTGTTTTGCTCCAGAAAGTAAGATACTACTTTTTGTTTTTAAAACTTGTTTCTAGTTTAAAAACTGACTTGCTGCAAAGGTATGTTGCTTTTTTTTTTTTTTTTTTAGAAATTGATGTATTCTAACCTTACTGACAGACTGCATTTCACAATACACCTATTAAATTACTGACTGCATTTTTCTCACTAGCTGTTGGCATAGCCATGTATATCAGTTATTTCTTGCCCATTAAAATTTTTTCTAAAGAATGATATCTGATATTTAATGGAAAGTTTAATCTGGGAAGTTGACCAGTTAGTTCAGAAGAGTGTTGTATTGCTTATTAGCAAGGTCAGAGGATTCTGCATTATTAGAGCACAAAACTGTATTAAACATGTGATGTATATCTGGCTGCCCTGCATGGTTGTGGATATCCCACAAAAGTTTTATCCATTTTTCCTTAAAAAGTGTACATTATTTTTGTTAATGCTGCAGTGTACTACAGAGTTACATAAATGTTTGCCCTCTTATCAATTGTATTTAAATTATTTTCATTGTTTGCTAGGGGATCTGTATTAAGTTGCATGTATTCATACTGAGCATTATTTTTTCATTTATTTTGTGCATGATGGATGGATGCACTCATAGATATATTTTTTTAACAATAATTTTTGGGATACTTACGTATTTCTTTTACCATTTATGTTTCCTCTCATACAGGGTTATGGTGCCCAAAACATCTGCACCCATAAACCACTATACAGTAGTGCTGAGAATGATCATTCAGACACTAAGTCACCAAAGGTCATTCTTCTTAGAGAGAGAGGCAGAGGTGATGAGCCCTCTCATAACCATATCTGGAAGCAGGTCAAGGATGCAAATTCAGTCAGAGGTCGTCGATGTACATATTCAAAAATAAGACATAGAGCCAGTGTTATGATCACACAGGCCAAATGGGCTTCTGCAATTACCCAGGAACATATGGTTATGGGGGAGTGGTCCTGCTACCAAACCACCACTGACTGAAACAGAGGGGTTCCTGTCCACTGTCAGAGATCCAGACAGCTCAGCACAGGGTTCACACAGAATTGTTGATGGGGCTGATGTGGAAGAAAACCCAAGTGTGTCTACTGCAGAACTTCCAGGTATGCAACATAATTAAATAATTCTCATTATGTTTGTGTGCGTATACACACACACACACACACACACACACACACACACACACACACACATATACACACACATATTTATACAGTCATAGGTTTGAGTAGCAACCCAAATTCCACCCAGGGCAATGGAACTAGCACTGTAACTCCTGGCAGAGATAGTTCTCAGGGTTAGGAGTGATGACGCTGAACTGACTCATCTATCATCCACTGCTCACACCTGTCTGATTCCAGGATGCAGTGCTAGCATAGTGCTTGACTGTGTTCATGCAGATGCACACACATTCAACAAATACATGCCCATACACACACACACATACACACTCTACTTACCTAAGTAGCACTATTGATCTCTATACATATATCTTTCGATTGTCCCTGAAAACTGGGGTCTATATTATATGATTTAATGTTTAATTAGTCGAATAACTAAACATCAATCACTAAATGTCGAAGACCCAAAACCGCAAATGGCAGTTTCCACACAGGGAAACAATGCTGTTGTCCTACCTAAAAAAAAAAAAGAAAGCAATAAACACAAATCAAGTGAGGGCCTTCGCTCCCCCACCACACCCCCCCAACTAAATATACTAACTTCAAGATCGCTCCACATTGTAGAAAGGGCAAAATCCACATAACCGCCAAACAACTTGGTTCCTATGTGGAAACTGCTGTTCATTGTTTTGGGTCTTCGACATTTAGTGATCGACATTTAGTTATTCAACTAACTAAATGTTCGCTCCTGTAATATAGACCCGAAAATTGAATATATAAGGAATACATTTTTGTTTTATTTGCACACTCTAACTTCTTTGTTGTCTGGCTTGTCCTCCTGTACCACCCCCACCCTGATGCAAGTAATGGCGACTGTGCCCTGTCCTATGCACATTTTTTGTGACGTTGGGTTGCATATTTGTCTGATGCACAGAGTGGAAAGCTAATGCTTTCTTGCTTATTCAGAAGCTTCCTTTAATGTAAATGTATTGCAGAAGGAATGTTTTTATTCATAGTTCATAATCAGTTATGAATGATTGCTTATGCAATTGTTGACTCTTACTGAATTTCTGTTAGTATTCATAGTAATGCAATCAAAGTAGATATTTAAGACTACCTTACTGATATACTTGTGAAAATTATGCTATCATTCACCTGCTCACTGATTTATATACAGTGTTCAGCTGAAATGCTTTATTCACAGTATTAGACAAAGTTCATAGCTGTATACGGCAAGCATCAGTCATAAGTTATCACTGACATTACTGTAAACCTAGGATATATTCCACCTTAAGGACATATAAGGATTTGCATATGACAGTAATCAGTTATATAACTCTTTTTTTCACTCAGGTTCCAGACTTACCTTGTTAATACTGTAGCTATAAGATGTGTCCTTGGAGGTTGTCTCTGTGTGATGCTAAAAGAACACAGCCATTACATGTTTAAGTAAAGCTTGTGCAGTTTTGCAATCATCGGTGTTAATATTTGTATCTGCTTAGGCTCTTAGGTTTTCACTTAAGTGTTCAAGTGTGTGTTATCCTTTGCCTCTTAGCCACAGTCATGGCATATTGTGCACTCCTACATCTGCCAGCACCATCTGTGTCTGGTGGTTCTCCCTCAAGCTGCTCCATGCCTCTCAACCTCTTAGCCCAAGAAATCTGGACAAAGCCTGACATAATGACAGTACAAAGGCACAAAAACAAGGACATATTTTAAATATTGCTCTTATAAACCTAGAACGCTGCTATAATAACAGGGTTATGTATTAAAATGTATTTTCTAAAGGATATGAAGTCTGAAACTCAAATGTATGACATTTACTAATTCCATTCCTCAGATTATCCCAGTAATTTGCCAGAAAACCAAAAACTTTATGAGGAGCAGACTGAAATTTTGAAGCAAAAATCTGGACAGTTGAGAAGTATGAACTCCTCATTTGTATCCACTGGAGCTGCTGCCTCTGCCTGTGGTCCTGGGAATTGTGATCCTGCCCCTAGTTATCCTTCTTGAAGCTGTTTCCTCAGAATTATATTGTGCAACATAGAACAGACTGTCAGTGTTTCAGCAGAGGTGGTTGGGTTGTACTGCAGGGCACCTCCTGATGTGTCTAGACATTATAACTTTGACTTGAGCAAGCTGAATACATGTTCTATGATATTCCTAGTTTGTGTGTGGGCATCACTGTATTCTTGCTTTTTGGGATTGTATGGGTTTCTCATGGGTGTCATGAACCAATGCACCAGTGCATGGCCAGTATAACCCACTCAATATCTTTGCAAAAAGTCACCCCTAGTGAACCTTGTGTACAGCTCACAGGTGTACCCATATGTATGACTCCTGAAAACTGCCTGGGTTACCTCCACACAAATTGCAGATGATCCCTTGGACTTTACAGACAACCTGACAGTTTATAGAGTGGTATCCTTTACTAATAATGTATCTCCTTCCCTGTTTACTAGATGGGGCTTTTACTTCTTGTGTGTGTGTGCAATCTGTTGTCTCCCAAAACTTCAAGGAGTTGTGCTATTGTATAAATTTCTTGCATGATTCTTGGTCTCTCTTCTGGGGCGCATGGGACACATATATGCTCCCTTGGATGCTGTAGCATTGCATTTGGAAACTGATGAAATATTCTAGAAGCTGAGACCTATGACATCCCTAATATATTCCCTGTGGTTCTCTGGAAAGTACCTGTAGCTAATATATATAAAGTTACACATACCTTTGTTTCAATTGGGATGTGTTTGCCATGATTCCCCTGAAGCCTTAGGTGAGGGAAGTAGAGGTCGCATATTTCCTCTATTTTTATATTTTATTTATTTTTTTTTTTCTATCTTTTCCATTAACAGGGCAGCAGTCGTCGCCAATCAGAAATTGGTATACATTTTCTGAAATAAATGAAACAGATAACTGTTTATTGTTGTCAACCACAGTCAAAACAAATATAATATGAATAACATTATATTAAACATATCCACCCCTCCGAAAATTACACATTTCCTAATAACGGTAATGATCGATTGAATGAAACATGTTTACTGAGTAAAATGGGTGTTCTGCGCCATCCTAAAAATGTAACTGAAGTGTAAGATGTCTTGCAATAAAGTGAAATGCAAAATTAGGATTAAATTCACAGTCCTCCTTTACACAGTTTACTCTTTCAGATTGTGGTCAAGTGGACTACTTCCTCCAGTACAGTGGAACTCGCTGTTTGGTCTCCTATCAAATCTTTCAGGCATGCAATGATGAGTAAACACGTGGAAGCACACACACACACACACACACACACACACACACACACACACACACACACACACACACACACACACACACACACACACACACACACTCACACACACACACACACACACACACACACACACACACACACACACACACACACACACATTCTCTGTTTGATTTCCATCCATCGCAGAATGCATTACACACACACACCGTCATGCCATTCATAGGTTCGCCAGCTGTCTTATCAGTAAGCTTTTTGGAAAAAGTCAGAGACCCATTAAAAAACTAGGTAGACACACAAAACTATGGACTTCGATACGAAAATCCCTGTGATTTCCATTATGATCACTACCCAGCCATTCATTTATTTACTAAGTTGTAACCATTGTGGAATGCAAACACTGAGAAAATTGTGTGCAGCGCTAAAAACCTAATTTTTGTTTTTATCAACCATATTTCATAAACTACTGGCACTATGTCAGAAAATGAATAGCACTCCGACAAGGAAGACAACATTAAAAACCAGACCAAAAAAAGCTGCTGCCTCATTAATGGAAAAGTACCTTTCCTTGTTTATCCAGTATCACTCTAAAATGTCTGTGTCATGCAGTCCATAGTAAGTAAAATGGGGTCTAAACACCCTTTTTCTTGACCAAGGTCTGGCAGCAGCAGCAGCACCTTGAATTAAATAAAGCCTTTGCTGTATATACAGGTTAATGATTGCAGCAGCAACCCCTAATATTTTTTTCTAAGGGCAATTGTGGCTGTAATCCAAACAGTTTTGGATTTCAGGGCAAATGGCTATGCTAAGTGTACACAATTGCTTTATAGTTTCCTAAACAGCTCTGCCATGAAGTTTTAGTTAATTAGCATGTAATCCAGCTACTTATACTTTAATTAACATATTCTGCCATTCACCCTTGTTTGGGGGCTCTACACTAAGTGTAGGGCTGTTTAATAACTACAACATTTGTGTGTACACAATAGATGCACTTCATGCAGCCATTCATGAATCTGGCTCAGTATCCTTTTGCAACCAAACAAAACCTGTAAAAATTAACACTACCATAAGACACGCTGTCTGAATAGTGCCTCTCTGCACCATCTTACTAGTGTGCTAACTCTAAACTTAACCCTGTGACTACCTTCCAAAAAAAACTTTCCCTGACAATGCCACTACATAAGATACTTAACCCCCCCCACACACACACACACACACGTATTAGCACAACACTAAACCTACTTATTTCTTACATAGCCCTTACTGTAACTCTAACCCATAAATAATCATCACCCACTTCCACAAAATGTCAAAGCTTTTGGTACAGCCAAAAGTTTTTCATTAAAGCACACAACCACTTACCATAACCAAAAATGCTTCCCTACAGTACACACATTTCAGCAATCCTCATTTTGGTAGACCCAGCATTTGACAAAGAGTGTGTTCAGTAGAGAGAGCCCTACACTATCTCAAGAAGCTGAACATTTGGCAGCATGAACTGCACCCCCCCCCCACACACACACACACACACACACACACACACACACACACACACATATACTTACATACATTATATATGAGATAGCATCTGCTATGTTAAAGCATTGCATGAGCTATTTATATCAAAACACATATATTTTACACATGTTCAGAACTAAATAAGCTTTTTAATTCCTTAGAATTATATTGCACCTATGACTGTCACTCCAGTCTTAAAGACTTGCATGAAACTTAGTTTTCAAGCTGGTTAGACCATCTTAGTCTTGATAGTAAACAGAGGCATACATACTAATGCGGGGGCAGGGGGTGCAGTCCACCCAGGTGCAAACAGTAAAGGGATGCATCCTTGCCATTTAAAAGCTTTTCGTATTTTAAATGCAAAAATCTTAAAGTAAACCAGAGCCATATCCTTTAAGGGCATTCTTCTTTAAGAATGCCCTCTGCATCTGTGCACCCCTTGATACACACACCTGATGCTTACTCTTTTTCCACATTCTGTGTGCGGAATTTAAATACAAGATATTCTTACTGCTGCCTGAATAATTATTCCATGGGGGGGGTCTTTCTTTCTATCTATATAAGCATACCTAAAATGTTTTTTTCCAGTGGATGAAAATAAATCCCATCATCAGATTGACTGATGGCATTTTTTAGTATTACACCATGTCTATGCAAAGAGTTAAAACATTTTGTGACAACTGTGCAATAGTTCATGTTTCAGTAAGGCACAGAGTAATGGAGCTACAGTGCAGCTGTATTAATGTAGTCTGAATATGTTAACTAGGATAACATTACTTCATGAGCAATATCTGAAATGCAAGTGCTCTTTTGATGTGTTACTTGTGTTGCAGCCAAAGAGGGTATGACATGCATCATTTCACTTACCTTGTAAAACAACAAAAAAGCCAATATATCTATGTGTAAAATGCCCTAATTAGGGATGGTAGGCTCAAACCCTGTACCTTGGTTACAGGAAAAAATAGATTGAATCTTGTACACCAACTACCAAACTAGTGAAGAAAACAAAAAGAGTTCTGGTGCATTTTCAAGAAATTTTGAGCTTCAAGGGAGGAGAAGTTTACTGTTTTCAGTGTGCAACTGTTTTGCTTAGCAAATGGTCATGGCACAACAGGTAAAATACTTGGCTTTGATGCAGAAGGCTGTGGCTTCTACTCCCACAGCATGTAGATGGATTGCTGGTACTGTGTTGTACATTAAGGGGGAGGGGTGCTGTGGTCCTGAGTGCATTCGTTGAGATCCCTAGTAACTATGAACTTGTTGTAGGTTTGCCATCCATTCCACATTGCAATATTACCAGCTTACCCAATGTAACATAGGCAATTTATTCTTCAAGGACAGCAGGCACTGAATTTGTAAAAGAAACTGAAATATAAAATTGTTTGCTAGCAGCAGTCTCTTCATTAGTTAAGATCTCTTTAATGTGGAATTATTCAGACTTTTACAAAGATTCTACATATTAACTTATTGGTGGATTGTAATGACAGAAGTTTGAGTGTCCTCTTATGGTTGAAATGTTCTGAAATGAGCGGTTTCATCATTATTGAGTCATACATTTGTTTCATTCCTTAATGGAAAATTGTTTAAAAGTGCAAATTTAAAACACACTGTAACAAGTGGTGCTGTATTATACAAGGAATATAATTTAATACAATCAGGAAGGTGAAGCGAAGAACACCTGCATTTATGCATAGTGCTAAAAATGTTGCAAGGGGTCTATTTTTTGAAAACTGCCAGGAGGTAAAACTTTATCCATCTCTGGTCAGATGCATTTTCTTTGAATGTGAGTTTCAATGCCATTTCAATAAATGTGAGTTTCAAGGACAGAGAAGTTTACTGTTAATGCTATGTCTGTTTTCATTGTGAGACTGTATTGTTTTGTTTAGCAAATGTTTATCAGTTTGCGCTATAAAATTTAAAATAAAAGTCTTAAATTAAATCCAAATATCAGTAATCATTGTAGAAAAAGAAAATAGTAAACACACTGAGAAATTTGAAAAGTGTTTATGGTAAATTGGAAGAAATGGCCAAATAATGGGACACTGGAATGGCTCCATGGACAGGGGATGCGGTGTGTGTCCTGATCCACTACCCTGCCAAGTGCCCATTTGACCATGATCCAGGTGTGTGTGTGTGTGTGTGTGTGTGTGTGTGTGTGTGTGTGTGTGTGTGTGTGTGTGTGTGTGTGTCCCAATCCATTAACATGCCTATGGCCACATTTGACAATGATCCGGCTCTGAAATAAACACTTTGTTTCTTCCTCTTGCATGCATCCATGTGTCCATGTGTGAAAACATGGTGCAGGATTGGAGGAACCTCAGAAGGAACTACAGACAAGACCAGACAGAACCATGGTTATTTTTAAAATTAACAGCAGCCTCCCAGTTGTACAGAGTTTTGCAGTGGAAAAGCTTTTTATTTAACTGAACCTGGCGAACTGGATTAATCACAGCAAGTGAATCAGCCAGGGCATTGTGGTCTACCAGACTGAAGGTAGGCATTTTTTTTAATGTGAACATAACCACATTTTTTTTCTTATTTTTGGAGACAGGTGGGGAAATGGTGGCTAGCTAGTGCGGGTGCGTGTATGTGTGGGCATGCATTTGTTTAAATATTTTAAAATTTGGCTAGTGTGTGTGTGTGTGTGTGTGTGTGTGTGTGTGTGTGTGTGTGTGTGTGTGCGCGCGCGTGCGCACACGCATGCATTTGTTTAAATATTTTGAAATTGGATATTTATGTCCTTTTTTCATTGAATTGTTCTGCCTTCTTTTTGTTTTGGTGGGATGGGGGTAGCTAGCTGGACTGTGGATTAAAGTACCTTTCCTTTCTAAATTCTAAATGGCCTAAATTCTGCCAGCAAGGCTGGCAAGTGAATATCTGTGTGAATGAACTGGAATATTTTATCCTTTTTTGGGGAGGGCTGGCCAGCTATGCTGTGGATGACTGTAACTTATCCTTTTCACTTGGTCAGTTTAAATTCCACTCTCAAGATGCATTTGTGTGAATAAATCTGATTATTTATGCTTTTTTGAGGGGGGCAGTAACTTAGTCCTTTTCATAATGTTTTAAAGGTTGGCTAGTGTGCATTTGTGTGAAATAAATTTGGGCTGGCTAGTTTTGCTATGGGAACTTATCTTTGTTCAACTTAAAGTCTGGTATTAATGGCTGGCTAGTGCACATTTCTGTGAAATAAACTGGAATATTTATGCTTCTTTTCTTGGCAGGGAGGTGGCTAGCTGTGTTGTTGATGAAATAACTGGTGCTCAGTTTAAAGGAGGGCATTAATGGCTAGTATGCATTTGTACAAAATAAACTGGAATATTGTATAAAACATTTGAAACTGGCCCCAGTTTTACAAAATGTTCTTGTATTTGCCTAATATGTTTGGTCTGCAAGTTACTCTCACATTGTTTGCTTAGCTTATAGTCTGGCTTTACATGACTAGTGTGCATTTTCATGAAATATGCAGCAATCTTTACTCTCTCTCTCTCTCTCTCTCTCTCTCTCTCTCTCGATGTTGTATTTGTAAAACCAAGTTGAAAGTATTCTTGATTTTGCAGAATGTACCTAAGTTTGCTGCATCTTGATCTGTTCCTAATAGAATTTGGGGTCAACTGTCCACAAAAGTTACCAAATCCTGAACTACTAATCAGCACTCGGGGGTGTGTTGTCAATGTTGTACTCAACTTTGCAAAGGAGACAATAATGCATTTTTTGACATTTAGCTTTAATTCATGATTCTGGCACTAGTAATTTGTTTGGCACAAGCCTTTCTGCAGGATGGTTGAGTCATTTGGGGATTTGAGCACTGCTCCTAGCTTGCTCCATGCTGGCCATTATTTTGTTTCATTTCATGATTATTACTAAAAACAATTCTCAAAGACGAGAAGGTGTTAGAAAACAATTTCCACTGGGGAGTGCGTTAAAAAAATTCTGCTCCCGGTGTCAAATATGCTAGGTACGCCACTGTTAGTAAAGGGGAATGTGGAATATTTCCACAGACAGAAAAAAAATGTTGCTTTTATAAATGCATATGAATTTTACTTCTGATATAATGCCAGATCAGTGCAGATATGTGCCAGATATGTATTGTACTCACCACCTGAAAAATAGTCATATAGCCACGTCTTAAATTATATAATTTCAAATCATAGCACATAAAAGAAGCAAATTCTAACATTTTGGTTCATGTGGATTGTCAGAAGCTATGAATGGTAAAACAAATCCATAATGTAATGCAGTGCCATGTAAAAGTCCATACTTTTCAGGTCTTGAAAAGAAGAGCAGTAAATGAATGGACAGTGATGAGACACAGTTGGAAACCACCTACATCATGAAGCAAGAGATATTCTATTTTTGTGGAAGATGGTGTAAGGTCCTATGCATGTCAAAACTTCGATTCTTCTCAAACAGCTGACTGCTAATGAGAACAAAGTTTAAAGGGATAAGTATTTGGATTCATCTGCACTAGTAGGTTCAAATGAAGGCAGCAGCAGTTTTTGTAGGACAAAGGTCAGTCCACAAGCTGGTTTTACAGGAAATCCAGATAGCTGCAGAGGAACAGACACTGTATTAACACCTGTGTTTAAAGAAAAAAAGGATGCTCCACTGGGATGCAAATACAAACAGCTGTTTTTTGACGTACAAGTAGGCCAGTCTAAATCTAGGCCTTTGTCTAAACAGATCTGAGAGGTACTGACACACAAGTAGGCCAGGCTTTGTCTAAACAGATCAGAGAAATACTGCAGGACTTGAAGCATGGAAAAAGAACTGAGGGACTATCATCTTTCTGGACCAAAGTGGCATCCTTTTTCATTTTTATACATGACATTTCTACCAAGAGGCCTCATTTACTCTGAATAATAAATCCAAAAACAACAAGATGGGTATGAGGTAGAAGACTGATATCTTCCATATTGTGAGGTTAAGGTATTTGAAGTTTAATTGCAATAATTTCCCATACTGCTGAGTGAGAAGCTTGCAAATCAGAGGAATGGGTATAAGGTCTGTAGCCATTGGAATAAGCTGGGTGGACTAAACTTGCTGTGGCCAGCTAAGATCAATAAGAATGAGTTCTGTTCTCTCTCTTATTGCTTTAAGAAACATTTTTGGGATGTGAGACATTGGAAGGAGGGCATAGAAAAGAATATGGCTCCATGTGACTTAAAATGCATTTGTTGCTAGTGCCGATTTACACAGTGTCCACGAACAAAATGTTTAGATCTAGTGATGTACCTGGATGCAAACAAATCTATCCTCAGGCAGCCTAACTTCAGTGGCTCTGTCCATCATCCTTTTATCATCAGCTGCAGTTTCAATGCTTTGAGAATCTGCTAAGGAGTTCTGCTGTGTGGGTGTGTGAAATGACTGGAGTTGTAAAGTGAGATTTACTGCTAGATTTTAAATCATCATGACTAGCCTGAATATGTGAGTTAAGAATGGATGCCTTTATTCTATTGGTGTACTGCATCACATGGTGCTATTATCCATTATCTGAAGTCTTATTTGTGTCAAATCAGAGTGGAAGGCCATTATGGTGCACTGGACAGGCAGTATTCCTTCATACTGATGTGTTTTCTCTTCTACTTCCTTGATCACTATCCCTGAACACAAAACTACTGAAAATGGCCCCTAGCAGAAGTATAAAACTTATGTTGTCAGCCTATGGGAAACTCATGATTAGAGAAATTTGAAGATTCCACCACTAAAATTCTTTCCTTAATTCAGAGATCAAAAAGATAATGTAGCCCATGAGCAGAATATATTGATGCCACTGGGTCTTCAAGTACCAGTATATAGACCTTACATACATAATGAGGCATTTGGTGTCATTTGGATAGAGAGCATGTTATCCCAGTGCCTTGTGGAAGGTTCCTGCATTAAGATTCTGCAATTCTAATCCATATAGATGAATTATTTCAGCACCTCCTCCCTGACTTCGCAGCTTGTCATATCCAAAATAGTCTCAAAGAATCTCCTTTGCTCTGAATTATTTAAGTTGGACTTAAAGCATTGCACAGTTAGGATTAAGGCCTCATCACGTTGTAATCAAAGGGAGCTTGGACCAAGCAGCCATGCAAACATTACCCATCAGCACTAATTGCACAAAGGTAGAATCCATGCAACTTGTGAATACCCTGGGTGCAGTAGAAAGGACATTTGACAATAAAGAAAGGGTTATTGGAATCTGTCACGCTGAACCTGAGGCACTCCCTGCAGATGGAAATGTATAAGTAAATATTTTTCATACCCAAAGTAATGAGGGAGCAAAGTTAACATCCCAAATTTCCTTACTGTCATAAATTAGATTAAAACTGAGAGGTCCAAAATATGTCTCCACTGGTCCTGCAATGTGAGAGCTCTATGTATTGTTTTACAGTCTGGCAACTATTTTATTCCGGGGAGTGCATAATGCACTTTGTTTTTTGCACCAGAAGGGGATGCCATGTCTATAATAAAGACTTCTGTATTATGTTTGAACAATAATGAGTTTGCCATTTGCTTTTTTGCAACTTTTGGTCTATTTGTTGCAGAGTTCTTGGATGTTACTATTAACAACATAGTCAAAGCATCAGTCTATATGAAACGTTTCAGTAAGAATCCCTTTGTCTGCAAATGGCCAACATCCATGATATATCACCAAAAACATACAGAGAGGATATACTGAGCATGACAATGAGCTGGCAATTAATCAATCTAGTAACATATGTAGCCAAAATATCATCACGTATTATACCCGGGTACAGCCTGACCATCATGACCACTCAGTATGATTTGTTACAACCTAAGGCATTAAATGTTTCAAGATAAAGTAATGAATATAATACTAGCATGTGTTGACTGAGGACAAATTTTACCATGACTCGACTCCCTATACATACAGGGTCAGTTACCCCAAGGACGAGTGCTTTGTCCAACATTTATCCAAACACAAATTACTGTCCTTTTACAGTGACATTTATGTTCCTTCTAAAAAGCTCCTAAGGGTTGCTTTCCCTGTTGAACATGTACTTATTCTAAAAATATTTGCAAAACCAGTTTTTTAAGTCAGTCATCAAATCTAAGACCTATAAGGTAGAAAACTGATTACATGTTATAGTAACTCAGTCATTTACATAGCTGTTTGTAGAGGATTACAATCCATCTAAGTGATCTTACATGTAAGACAGACAGGACAGGCGCTCTATAGACACCCCAGAGCCCTGTCTTCTTTCATTGGAAGTAATAAAGTTATGAGCACTGTCTAGTGTGCATAAACATCAATTCTGTAATCCAAAAGCAAAGCTTGGGATTAATAGTCGTGAACACCTTCCCCATCTGAATAATTTTTAAAACAAATGTCATGTTTAATAAACATAAATCCAAAAAACCACTCGATGCACAAATAAATTTGACTACCACTTACTTCAGAGATGACAGCACCTGTATTGTAGTTCGCTGAAGGAAAACTTCACCAAGCTTGTAAAAATTCATTGAATTTAATAACACAATCAGAATAAAATGAATGAAAATAGCATGTCTCTAGTGCCTCAGCTACCATTAGCCTTTAAAGAGTAACATCTTTGTCTCATATTACCACCCCTTTTATACCTTAGAGACATGCTATTTTTGTTCATTTTATTGTGATTGTGTTATTAAATTCATTGAGTTTTTACAAGCTTGGTGAAGCTTTCCTTCAGCGAACTACAATACAGGTGCTGTCATCTCTGGAGTGAGTGGTGGTCAAATTTCTGTTTAATAAACATGTTTAAAGTAATAGAAAAGAAAACAAACACTAATCAGATTTCCTCTGTTTTCATACATTACATATTTTAACAATTTTCATTCACTCCAACATTATATGAATTACTCAGTTCCTTTCTTACCCTAAATATCACTCCTCCTCCTTCTGAATTATTCTGTATGTATTGTGCCCACAAATTTCATTTATTTCTAAATCATTTGCTTCTTCCCTTTTCTAAAGATCCCACTTCCAGTTCTTTTATCTCCTTTACTCAGTACTTCAGTTACAGTTGGTTTAGAATTTGTCTGCTATTCTTTTTTGCAACCAACAGCATTAAACGTTTTAAGACCGTACTATGTCTGAATTAATTTTTGTCATTCACATCAGGTCATAATTGTATACTTGTATCATATAGTTCCAGGCAGGCGTTATTGTTATAATCATCATCATCACTATTATTATTTCAATCTTATGTTGTTCTCATTGTCGGGCTGGGGAAGGTATATACAAAAACAGATTATCTGAATACTATAGATTCACAGTATTTTCATTGTGTTCGGTATTTGCAGTTTTGTTTTCTGGCCACTTGGTGACAGCACTTCATCATAGATTTTGACGGTTTACTCTCAAATGTGAGAAACTGACTTGTCATTTATTTGGTTGAAGGTAATAGTTGCAAAAGTTAAATTTCGAGTGAATTTTTTGTCAACTCTGAAAAGGTCGATATTTAGCTTGCATTTGTTGTTATGAACATTGAGGTAGTAAATAACAAATAGCAGCAGCAGGTTCAGCAAAACAGCAGCAAGTTGAGGAAAAAGAAAACCAAGTTTTCCAATTAATACCACACTTAGGGTATTAATTGGAAAACTTGGTTTTCTTTTCCTCAGCTTGCTGCTGTTTTCCTGAACCTGCTGCTGCTGTTTTTTGTTTACTGGGTTTGTGTTTCTGCATTTGTTTCGTTATGAACATTGAGGTATTACAATTGATGAACGTCAACTTCTGCATTGTTAAAGTGATGTTTGAATAGATCGTGGAAGTAGCTGCTTAGAAACACTTTAATAGTGTACATGAAGGATTGTCAATATTAGCTGTGTAGTACCATAACGTCACTAGGCCATGGTGGTGCAGCGGTTAGCGTTGTCACCTCACAGCAAGAGGTTCTCCAGTTCGATTCTCGGCTGGAGCGCCTTCTGTGTGGAGTCTGCATGTCCTCCCCGCAGTCGAGTGACGTTTAAAGACATGCAGGTAGGTGCGTGTGTGAATGGGTGTGCCTTCTTTGAAGGTTGGGTGTCGGGCTGGCAACTCGGCACCGTAAAAATCCACTGCCAAACATTTGAAGACCGGAGTTCCGCTGTGGCGACCCCTAACTGGGAAAAGCTGAAAGACATTACTTTTTACTACCATAATGGCATTGTTTTAGTTAAATTATAATCCTGGAATATTTATTGTCAATTCATAGTTAGCCCTTTTAGTCAAGGTAGTGCAATCTCAGAGTTGCTATTTTTAATTTGCAGTGGGTGTGGGGAGCAGAGAGGGGCTTGTCCCCCTGTAAAAACGAAGGACAAAAAAGTTTCTGGTTTTGTGTTAAAGGAAACAAACTTTTGTGATGGCTTATACATGTACATCCACTTGTAACACTTAGGATCATAGGATCATAGTAGGTTACTAGACTAAGGGCCCTTAGAAGCCTAGCCAAGAGTTTATCCCCAAAAAAGAAACCTTAGTCAGCACCTGTAATCCCTGTCAGTGAGGGACAAAGGTGGAACCCCTGGGACAAATTTGTGGTTTCCCTTCCACTCATCAAGGTTGTGCTTGAAGAGGGTCAGCGAGGTATTCTGTTTGACATGTATGGGAAGTCTATTCCGGAGACGGGGCAGCCTCTGGGAGACAAACCTGTCTCTCCAGCAGGTTTTGTTCATGTTGCATCGACACTTTTAGGAAAAGGAACCAGCTACTCTGAAGAAACTGATGTTTTCCGACATTGTCGAATGTCGAATCTTGTCCTTCGAACGTTCAACATTCTGAATAAACCACATTATCGTTTTCAGTATTATTTTTTGATTATTTCATTAAATGGCAAAAAGGTTTGCAAACTGATTTTGACCAGATCTCTAGTTACAACTTGTAACTTAAAAGATCTGATGCTTTTTGTGGCCAATTTGTAACATGATAACAATGGCATACATAGTCCATAAAATATCTTGGGAGTTTAAGCAAGGAAAGTATTAGCTGTTAGAGTTTAGTGGGCTATGGTAGTGGGTGGTCCTTTAAATAACTACTTGTCAGAAAAGGGCAATTAACTTAAGCATAGAAAGAGCCAGTTACCTGTGTCAACTAAGGTCACAGGCAAAATGGGATGTCAAGGAGGACTTCTAAACTTAGCATTGGAAGAGCCGTGGTGTTCCAGTCGTGGGGAAATTTGTACCCAAGAGCCAAAGGACTTTGGAATCCACGTGTCTTTTTGAACTTTGAAACTGAAGAGAAGCTTTCAGTTCATCTGAGGAGATACTGTTTAAGAAATGTCATTCCTGAAGTCTTTGCCTGCACTAATCCTTGGTTGCCAGAAACACTAAGCATTCTGATAAAAAAGAAGTGACTTTTATTCATCAGCACTGGTGCTTGGTAGCCAAAAATGTCACCACCAACTGTTCTGCATAAGGCAGAGGTGACAGACTTTTCTTCAATTATCAGTGTTTTGTGCCTCTGGAACTGCTTCTCTGAGCTGTCTACAGTCTTTTTTTTTGTCTCCTACACTACATGCTGACTAACTGCCACTGAACTGCAAGGCTCAAAGAATATACCACCTGCCCACCTGGGAGGGGAGGAGGCCAGTGAGTTTTCTTCTACGTAAATAACTTCTCCATTATGTCTTGAGAGACTTACTGGAAGAGACCTTTTTCTACTTTTGAAATCATTGCCGTTTGTCAAGATAAAACTGACAAAAAGGAGAAATGCTTTTCTTCTCACTTTATTGTAACTACTTGCTAGTACAAGGCCTGAGAAAGAGACAGAAAGGACTGTTACCAGTTTTCTTTTTTTGGCAAATTCTCTCTAGTGTGAGTCCTGAAAAAGACAGAGGGTTATTACTACTTCTTGCTAGTATAACACCTGAGAAAGAGAGACTGTTAGCTGCTACTCTCCCTTGCTAGTGTGGGACCTGAGAAATACGTTAGACCCCTTACCTGTTTTATTTTGTTGAATTCCTTCAATATAAAACCTGAGAAAAACAAACTATACACTTAATGTTCTATCATTATTATTTACCTCTGAGAGACTTGAACTGTCACTGTTTGTTACATTTGAACAGCATACCAAAAAGAGAACTGTTGTGCACTCAAGAATGATGACCTGAGACTGCCAAAGTTGTTTTTGTTTATTTGCACCTGTTGTTACCTTCATCAGTCAGCCTATGTTTTCCTATTGAGTTCTTGTTACAATGAATATCATTTTATAGACACTAATGAGCACTGGCTGTGCCTAATTTTTACAATACATAGGTGTGTGTGTGTGTGTGTGTGCGTGTGTGTGCGTGTGTGCGTGTGTGCGTGTGTGCGTGTGTGTGTGTGTGTGTGTGTGTGTGTGTGTGTGTGTGTATGTGTGTGTGTGGGTGTGTGTGTATATGCACATACATGCACGCACACACACACGTTCATACAAACATATATTATTCCCCTGCATTTTGTTGAATGTCCATTTGAACAACAAATACAGGGGGTGGTGTTCAGTTTTGATGGTACAGATAACCAAGTGGTCCAAATGTTGCCAATATGTTTCATCAAGATAGGTGAGATTACTTGGAAGGGGTGAGAGTGTTTGTGATTTAGGGTTAGGCTCAGGGATAGGTGTTGTATGTTTGTGTGCGAGTATGTGTATTGAAGGGTTAGGATTGGTAAGGTGACAGATGAGTTGTTAGCATGCAGGAAGGGTTTTTTAAGGTAAGGTGTAGGGTTAGGGTTGGAAGAATATGAAACGTTAGAGCTAGGGTTAGAATCCATTACTAGGGGGCTGTTCTAGGGGACTGAGCCACTATTCAAATGTATTTGGGGCTAATATTATGGGGGGGTTTAATGTTAAGATTTGGAGAGGAAATAGTTTTCCTTTCTCAATCTTTTTTAGTTTAGGGCATTTGATATTCTGTATGATCAAACATATTTATGACAATGTTTCCCTTCAACATTATATATATACTTTATATACATTCGATCACACATACTGGAACTATAGATAGCTATATGGCATTATGCTATCAGTTCTTTTCGTTGACTCTTTTTCTGTTGACCTGTGAATGGCTGACTCTGCTGAGTCTCAGGTCAAACATTAACTTAATACAAGAATGTTGACAGTGGGGTTTAGAGATTTTTCCCTTTTCTCCACCATTTGGTGACCTCGAAGTTGGTATGCATAAGTACCAGGGTTATGGAGGATGAAAGAAAGAAAATAAAGTGTTACTTTTATTTTTATTGTCCATTCAGGATTTTGTGCTTTTGACCAAATGTGGTCAGTGTTTTGCTGTTTGGTACACACACACACACACACACACACACACACACACACACACACACACACACACACACACACACTAAAAAGTTTGAATAAAAGGTGGAAAATAAAGTTAAATAAAACAACAGTTAAGCTAAATAAAACAACAGTTTAGCAATCCAGCGTGTATGTCTGCATTAGCTGCTCCTGTGGCAATTGCTTAACAAAGATGCTAACACAAGCTTCATTGCTAACAATCTTTTATATGCCTTTTAAACCAGGAATGCCAAACCACCAATGTCTCTTTTAGTACAATAAATAACAGTGGCTTAAAAAAGTTCATCCTTGTTAAGACTCAAACTGGTGAGAAAATAAAGTCTTTTAAACAATGCCTTCTAGGTCAATAAACCAAAGTTTCTGACACAGATCAGTCTGTGGTACTTTCCAAAAGATTTCCATTAAATTAGTTATTATTTCATGCATTATTATGTAACATACATATTAGGAACTCTCTTTTATCTTCTATATAATGTATATTCAACTTAATTGCTTGCTTTATATTTGCTTATTTTCTTCTTTTATTGTATCCGCAAATTATACTACTGTGTGATTGTCTTAGTCTTTGTAACCTATGTTGATTTGTAATTCTGTTTAAACTGTACTGTGGAATTTTTCTCCCTGGGCCTTTGCTGAAAGTGGGCTCATTCCCAGTCAGACTTTCCCGGTAAACAGCTGTCAAATTAAAAAAATCTAACTTGCGATCTCAACCAACAGAACATCTATCGGCAGTGCCAGAAATCCAGCCAGGATTCAAGTCTTGAAGCTGTATGCTTCAACCTTGGTGCATAGCTCCATTGTAAAATACTCCATACCCCTTTGGACTCTTGAGCTACTTTTGCCACACTGCAGAAGCCTCTCTGGCCTTGTAAAGGTGCAGGTGCCTAGCCATTTCCCCATTACTTTGCCAAAGGTAATTCACTTTAAAGGGGTACAGTTCCTGTTCCATACTTCTGTGGCATTTCCCATCCTTCCACATACTTCAATTAAGCACAGTAAGAGTTCTGTCTTACTAGATGTCCCTACTGATGTCTAAAAATACTATGAGCCTAGTATTTCCCTGATGGACGCATCACTCTGTGTTACAGATAACCTCCCACATATGAATCTTCAGCTTCAAGTCTGCTAGAAGGTCTGTAAGCCCTAGATAGATTGTGCACATTTTGAAGAACACTGGAACAATGCTGAATGCCATAGAACAGCTGGATTGCTAGGGACCACCAGCAGATCTTAATCATGCTACCCTTCAGTGGCTTCATCAGCAGAAGGAAAGTATTATCTTTAAATATTGTGAATTCCTTGACCAATAGATAGTATAATAGTGAATTATTTGCCCAACATTTGAAAAATTATTTTTTTAATTCAATCAGCAAATCTTATGGTCAGGCATTCCCTCTCAGTTATGAAGTATTGGATCTCAGATTTATTCAGCTTTTCTGAATAGAAGACAAACTGAATGTTCCTCATTTTCTAGCCTTTGGATAAACACTACTCCTAACCTGACTCCTGGGGTATATGGTAAAACAATAAAGAGCTCTGGAAAGTCAGGGAACACCAGAACTGGTTTTGGCAAAAAGACTTTGAGTTTTTTAAATGCTTCAACAGCTTTTGGTGTCCACATGACTTGTTCCAGAATTTTCCCTTTAGTAAGATTTATTAGGGATAGGATGCATACATACATAAAATGGGTTGTTATGCAGTACCATTCAAGCCCCAAGAAAGCCCTTAATTGCTTTTTTTGTCTAGGGAATTGGTCATTCCTCCACAACCTCTGTCTTTTCTCTCTGGGATTTGATTTACCCCCCCTTTATTACATATCTCAAATACCTAACTTCAGTCATGCCAACTTTACATTTCATAACAGTGACATTAACTTCATCTTGCTTCAGATAATCTAAAACTGCTGAACTTTAGAAGGGTAAGAGTCCTAGTCTTCTAAGTAGATTACAACATCATCCAAGTAAGCCAAGGTATAGGACTGACAAGGCCTTAACACTCACTCCGTCAGTCTCTGTAATGTGACTGGGGCACCACAGAGACTGAAGGGTGAACGTTGTATTGAAACAGACCATCTGCAGTAGAAAATGCAATTTCCTCCTTAGCACCTTTAATCAAGGGAATCTGTTAATATCCCTCCATTGAATTTAGGGTAGTAAGGAACCTGGACATACCTAGCCACTCTACCAACTCATCTATCCTGGGCACAGGGTATCTGTCAAACCTGGAGATGCTGTTGAGTTTAAGGAAGTCATTACAAAATCAGACTGTACCATCCAGGTTTGCTACTTCTGTTATGGAACTATTCCACTCACTAGCCAATTTTTTCAATTCCTCTTAGCTTTAGGTTCTCTTTTATCTCATCTTATGCTGCTTGCTTCTAATATTCTACAAGGTTTTAAATTAACTTCTTCCCTTGGAAGGTTTCTTTGTAATCCTGCATAAGAGTGGTTCTACCCAAAAAAATTAGATTATTATCTGTTTCCCAAAAGGAATTTTTGAACTTCTTACTATTGTGATTTTTGAAGGGTAGTATCCATGACTACACTAGGTATGGACATCTGTTTCTCTTGTTAACCTGATACACACTGTCAACATTTACCAGTCCTTTTTTCTCTGGCTTCATTTTACTTATATGATAAATTTGTTTAGTACATCTCTTCCCTGTCTGTCTCACCTTATAATTCACTTAATTTATCCACACTATTATTTCATAAGATCACTGCCACTTGGCCAGGAGCTTCTTCTCAGCCTTACAGACAAGAACCAAACCATGCTCCCCCCCCCCCTTGGAGTTTCCTATTTCAAGCATTTTTGTTACATATCTCTTGTTGTCTACCCTGCATCCTCTCCAGATGTCCCACAGAATAGGAGTTATCAACATCATTCTCTCTTCCCCTCTCTCTCTCTCATATATCAGTATAATGCGCTACCACACTCAAAAGTGTTTTCTTCTTCTTTCACCCATGTTTCCTTTAATATAGCCAGAACTTTAGAGTGATTATCATGCAATAGTTCCAAGGGAATAAAGCCTTCAGATGCCTGGGATACATCTCAGAAACAGAATATCTTATAGGGCAGCATTTGGTCCCAATTCTCCCCATATTTTTCAACAATCTTTCTTAACATAGCTTTTAGGATCCTACTGAACCATTCCAATAAGCCATCTGTTTATGGGTGATACTCAGAGGTTCTTAGATGTTTTACATGAAAGCTCTGTCAAAAATACTGCATGATTTTGGATATGAAAGGTGTGCCTTGGTCCTTTAGGATTTCCTTTGTCATCCCTACCCAGACAAATAAGAGAACCAGTTCTTTTGCAATTGCTTTGGAAGTGACCTTTATGGAGAGAATAGCCTTAGGAAACTTCAAAGGACACTAATATTATTAACATGTACTGGTGTCACTTACCAGACTTCATCAGTAGCCCAGAAGTATCAATCAGAATTATTTTAAATTGTCCCTCAATTACAGGCATAGGAATTATGACTTTCCTAAATACCAAGTTTTAGGCTATCTTCTGAGAATCAGGACAACTACCACAGTAAATAAGACCCTCACGTTACTTTTGTCCATGCCCAAATGGTGCCCCAGCAGATGTCTGTGGACCATTTTTGTGACTAAGAGGCAAACTATTTGGTTACAAGTAAGTATTAAGTAACCTCATCACTGTTTTGTTATCCTATGCAGTAAGTCATTTTGTATCTCAAAGTATGAGTAAGCAGGTGGTAGCCCAACAATGGAATCTTGCCCCACTACTCTTGACATATTCTCCATTATAGGGTTCAGTGTTTCATCCTATTAATGGGCCTTTTTAAAATTTAAGACACACTGGGATCCCCTTCCTTTGCATCCTCCTCCTCCTCTTAGGCAAGTGGAGGTGTCTCCATGTCACACTCCTGTTTGAAGACGTAGAGCTCACTACAGTACTCTACAGCATTTTTTTATTTCCCCATAATTTGAAACATCATTCACTCTTTGGTGTCTCTCACTTTCTTTAACACTTTTTTCCTCCCCAAGGCCTTGCCTGATGGCTCTCCTTGGCAACTCATTCTAAAAGTCTGGGAGCTGGGTATTCCCTGGCTAGACAAGGACCCTGTGACACATTTTTTTCTTCCCAGGAATTGCTACCAGCCCTCTGGTCCCAGGTTAGAGACAAGTGGTAGCATGTGGGCCAGCAACTCCCTTGCCTCTATTATGGCTCATCCAAGCCAGCAATTGCTGCCTCCACATGCCCATTTCCTTCACATTATAGTTTGAATGTGTTAACTGCAGTGTAGGCCCTGAACTCCACTAGTGCTCCCACTACATGATATCTGTGTGCTGAGCAAGACCAGCCTCCATCCCCCTGGATGGACAGCATTGCAGCAGCCACTTATATCCTCCCTGGCCAGAGCCTACAAGCAGCAAACCTCTAATCAAAGTTGAGTTACCTATGGCATATATAGGGCTCTCGCCCTATATACCAAACACCTGGCTTTTCCTTGACCTTTTCGTGCACTCTCATCATGTCTTTAGGTCTTTCAGTTTCATCAGTTTCTTTTGTCTCTTCTTGTAATTTCATCACAAACCCAAATTCCTGGAATTTTGTCTCATTTGTGAGTGCTTCAGTTCCTCTACCCTGCCTAAGTGCCTCTGCCCTGCAGAGGCAGGGATTCTAAGTCCAACTAGACATGTTTATCCAAAAATTAGTTTTCCACAGGCCTTCTGCTTGGCTCCATATTTTTCAAGCTCTATTCTATTACAAAGATGCTGGGGGGGGTCAGTTTCTCGTGAACTGGTGAAATGTTTGTACTCTGTCTTTATGATAGGAGCTGGGTTGGGTCTTGTAGTGTTATCCCCTTCACAATGTCTCTACGAGTATAAAAATGGGAATTATTTCCATATTATTATTATATAAGGAGTAAAAAAGGCACTACAGCTACTGGGTGCAGTACTTTACCAAAATGGATTTGTACTTCCACCAGTGTGACAGTGCCATACCTCTCACCATCTTAGAGTAACAAATCTGGACAGAGCCATAAATAAAAGTGGAACAAAGGCCCAAAAATAGGGACAAGTTTTAAATATTGCTCTTACAACCTTAGAAAGTTGATGGAATAATAGGTTTTGCATTAGCATGAATTTTCTGAAGGGTGTGAAGTCTGAAACTGAAATGTCTGTCATTTTTTCTTACTTCAAACTTTAATGATTTGCCACTAATTTGCCAGAAAATGACAATTTTATGAAAAACAGACAAAAAATATGAGTCAAAAATCTGGACATTCTACAAAAGTCTGTACAGTTGAGAGGTATGGACAGTGCAGCACCTTCTCTCCCAATAAATTCACACATCCTCATTGGACTTCAATGGGTGTGCCTTCTTTTTACAGATATAATGGGATTTTACTAAGGTACTCATGTTAAGAAAATCTAACAGCCCATGTAATCCTTATCTGTCTATTTTTATCAGACATTTCATCAATATTGCCACTGTACAATAACAGAGTTTGGGATCAATCAATCTAGTTGTGACCCAATCACATACCATCGCCTTTTCTCACCCCATCCATATCCTTACTGGCTTATATGGCAAATATTAATTTATTTTCCACACAATGCTTGGCAATATGTCCTTATTTATCACACAAAGAATAGGACAGAAAACATGGTCCCTTTTCTTTATGTACGGTTTTATCCGATATAACACATTCTTTCTACCAAAGTCACAAATCCTTCTGCATCTTTCAGGTCCACTTGCTCAAAAAAAATCTCAGAAAACCACAGGGAATTCAAACTCACACTTCAGCAGCAATAAGTGTAATCTGCTGCAACCACCAGGTATGGACATTTTATGCAGCAGACATGTTACACTTGTTGTAAAAAACGTGTTTTATTTAGACAAAAAATGGGACATATTTACCAAAGCAAAATACAAAAGGCAGTGGAAACCATCTATATTATAAAAAGAAAGGGTTTAGTTTATTAGCCACTCCAGGAAGAACTCCTTTACAAAGGCATTAATTTAATCTCCAAGGTTCACAGTCCTTTCTATACACTTCTTTTTAATTGTGTGTAAAGAAAAACTTCAAAGACCAAAGCACATTAGGTTCAAGCAAGGCACCCTTTATTACTTGCAGCAAGGAGACAAAGCATGTACGTACAAGGTTTGTCTGATTTTCTGGAGATCAGTATGTTATTCTTATACAGTTCTCTTCATGTCACACAGAAAATGTTACCAAATCTACTGCTGACGTAGTCGGACACAGCTTTCTGTATGTTACACAGAAAATGTTACCAGACTTATTGCTGACATGGTCCGATTATTGCTGTCTTGCAAAAACATTTGAGAAAAACAACCTGGCCTTGGGCTTATTTTAGCCCTTCTTGGTTCTTCAATTCTTCAATTTGTACAGTTCTAATACATGTGTTACATTTTCCCTAGATTCAAGGTACATTTCTAGCTTTAGTACAAGTAATGCTGACTATGGTTTAAGCTTTCAAACATCTATTGTTTTCTTTATCAAGGCTTCTAGCAGCTGTACATTTTCACATGACATAAGCAGAATAAAATGTCTCTTATCAAGTTCTAGTAGCTGCACATATTTTCATGGCATAAGCAGAATAAAGTGTCTCTTATTAAAGTTTCTAGTAGCTGTGCAGATTCATACAACATGAACAGAATAAATGTATTAACCCTTTTAAGCCTTTAATGCACTAAGCCTGCATATTGCTATTATGCATTTTTCTAACATTTCCCTCCTTTAATACTTTATTCTACTTTCAAAACAAGCATAAACAGTTTTTTCTTCCTTTAACCTCTTCCTACTTAGGATTTGCAGTTAGAGAGTCATTTAGTTTAATCCCATGAAAGCATTTTCAGTTTCTAAGTAATTCTTCAAGTTCAGCATCCTGGTACAAGGTTTCTGAAACTCAAAAGTCTACCAAATTTTGAACTAGTCCTTTAATGCAGGGGATGCAGCAGCACCCACGCTCCATCAGTAGGGCTATCCCTACACAGATGGCAATCAGAATGTTCATCAGGATGCTGCCCCAAACCCCAAATCATTTCTGAAAAAAGTCCGTCAATGGATTTGGTCCCGGTTTGGTCATGGCCGACACCTGCTGAATTACCTCAAGATGGTTGTCTATCTCATGTCTGTAGTCAGGAATATATGAACAGCACTTCTCCTGGATTAAAGCACACGTACCTCCTTTCGCCACTAGGGTGAAGTCAAGAGCCATGCGATTTTGAAGTACCACAGTTCTCATGGCAGTCAGTTCATCGGTTACCAATTCTAGGGCAGAAAAGGTTGCATTACTCATTATTTCGAGAAGTTTAGACAATTTTCTCAGTTCCCAGATTGATTTTGTTGCTCCATATGCTGGTAGTACGCCTGCCCACGATATGACGGTATCACCCAGATCCATGTGCGACAGTCTGTTGTTATTCCCAGGGCCTAAGTCATGATGGTATTTCCAGGGTGCATTGATTTGTCCCACTGGATTGACAGGCTTCTTGATTTCTTGGACATTCCGAATTTTCCCTTGAGGTAAAACTGCCGTGTGTCGTATGGCCGGAACCAGGTACTCCAAAAAACAACTACCGGACCAGTTTTCGGGTAGCCATTTATATGCTTTTCTTCCGCATATAAAGTAACAATCTTCCACTTTAGTAGTAACTTTACTATAAACATACCCTTGTCCTGCGTGAAACATTTTTTTGTCGATTATGGACAGTTGTTTGTAGAGGACAGCATCATGTTTTACTTCTTCGATTGTCCTATGCATCAGTTCAACAAATGAATCATAGCTCATGTTGCAATAGGATCCAATGTTATTAGATTTAGTGTAGCATCTATAGGGAACTGTTACATTGCAATAGCTCTATCCTACCTTGACTGTATCATTCTTATAAAAACACACGGTTCCCTTCTGACGAATAGACAAGTGCAATGCTACTTTATCTTTTGATGTGACATTTGATGTATCATGAATTAGGTTTTCCCAGGTCTTATTAGCCCCTAGGGGAACTGAAGTTAGCAGTAACCCCCCATATGCTGTTGGTAGAGCTGTGGAGACCCAGCAATTCGAAACATTAAAGGTTTCAGCATACACGTATTTGATTGCCTGGTAGGTATTGAAGTTCAGGTGCCATTCTGCACACTTATTTAATTCTACTTGTGTGGCTGAGAAAAGAAATGGCCACAATAAAAAGATTATTGTTGCCAGTACAGTCAACAGGATGGTCATGTAATACTTCTGTGGAAACGGTTGTTCTGCATTTCCGTCTTCTCCGGTTCTTCCAAGTAGATGTATTTTGATCTTACTTGATTCCATCATCTCACTTAGACATGTGATCTTACTCTCTGCCCTATAGGACCTTTAGCACCGATGATTGCTTCACTGGGTTTGAGATGGATCAGTTCCTATTGATCTGACCCCCCCTTTGTAGCCAGACTTTTGTGCTTAAGGTCCCGATGGAGAGGTAAGGCCTTTGTCAAACTTGAAGTTTTTTTACCAGCTTGCAGTGCATCAGGTGTATCCACCAAGCTCGTTCTGCTATCTTGACTGCAGTAGGTGTTGAATGAAGCACCCGGTAGGGACCTTCCCACCTCGGCGATGCCCAGTTCTTTCACTTCACAATTTGAATCCATACCCAGTCTCCTGGCGTCACTGTCACTTCCGATGTTTTGGTTTGTTTTTGGTCTGAAACAGAATTAGACTGCAACAGATGTTTAGAGCTCAACACCTTTTTCATATATTCTGCTAGTGTAAAATCAGCTTCCTGGTCTGATGACATGAGAAGTTTCCACTGGGGTGAATAATAAGCCCTTACAAACAGTTTTTCAAAAGGAGTCAGTCATTTTGCTGTAGGGACAGTTCTCATGTTCAACAGTGCCAGGGGTAAACAGTACAACCAAGTTTTTCTTGTCTCAGCTATTAATTTCCTCAGTTTGCTTTTCAGTATACCATTATGCCTTTCAATCAGCCCTGCAGACTGCGGATGATATGCACAATGATTTTTTAAAGAAATACCAAAATACTTACTCAACTGCTGTATGGTTTGATTTACAAAGTGTGTACCATTGTCACTGTAAATTCTTTCCGGAATGCCGAACCTAGGAATAATTTCCTTGGCAAGTACTTTTGCCACTGTAGCTGCATCTGGATTTTTGGTTGGAAAGGCTTCCACCCACCTGGAAAACATATCTATAATGACAAGGCAATACTTCTTATTCTCACATTTGTTTAACTCTATGAAATCCATACAGATAGTGTGAAATGGATATGGTGGTGTGGGAAAACTCCCTTGCTTGGGCTTTATTGCCCCCTGTGCATGATGTTTGTTACAAATCTGACACATTAAACAAAATTTTTTAGAGTAGTTTGTAAATCCGTATATTGTGAACACCTGGTTCACCAGCTGTATCATCCCCCTGTTGAGACATGGCACTGCCCATGGCTCAACAATGCCGCATAGCGGAACAAATTAGAAGGTAGTATTGGTTTCCCTTCTTTAGAGATGTACAGCCCCTTTTCGAAGATTGCTCCTCGTTTCATCCATTGCTGTTTCTCAGTTTGCGTAGTGAGTGTCTGCATTGTTTTTAACATATCTAGATTCAAAGTTTCAGAGGGTTGTAATTCCTCATTTAAAAGAAATACTTCTGTGGCTGCTTGTTTTGCAGCTGTATCGGCTTTTGTATTACCTTTTGAAATCCTATTTTGTTGCTTGGTGTGAGCTGCACATTTGCAAATAGCCACTTTCTGAGGTAATTGAATAGATTCTAAAAGATCTAAAATAAACTGTGCATGATTTATAGGTTTGCCAGTAAATGTTATCATTCCCCGGTTTTTCCACTGTTGTGCAAACACATGCACAGTGGAGAAAGCGTACTGGCTATCCGTAAAAATGTTTACACATTTACCCTTTGCTAAGGTACATGCCCGTGTAAGGGCAATCAGTTCTGCTGTTTGTGCAGATATATTATGCGGTAAGGATTTTGCTTCTGCAACCTCAGTATCAGAGACTACTGCATATCCTACTAGGTTCTGTCCTGCAGAACCCCTCTTGCACGAGCCATCCACGTAGTATGTCACCTCGGCATCATCCAAGGGAACATCTGTGAGGTCTTTTCTAGGTAATGTTTTTTGCTCGATTACCTGCAGGCAGCAGTGCGGTGTGCTGTCTGCAGGAGCTGGGAGCAGGGTAGAAGGGTTCAAAGTTGTGCATCGTTCAATTGTCATATGAGGTTGGCTCAACAATATAGTCATGCAGGAAAGATGCCTAGCAGGGGAAAGATATGTCACCTTTTCTTGTAGTAAAATGATCGCGACTGCATGGGGTACCCTCAAAGTGAGAGGGTGGAACAAGACTACTGAGGCTGAAGCCTGTACTGCCATCGCTGCTGCGACTACTGCTTGTACACAGTGGGGTAAGGACCATGCCACTGGGTCCAGTTGTGATGAATAGTAAGCAATGGGGCGTTGCTTATCCCCATGCTGTTGTGTTAGTACTGATGTCATATAACCCTGCTTGCAATCTACAGTCTGGAAAAAACATTTATGATAGTTCGGCAATCCCAGAACTAGTGAGGACGCTATTAATTGCTTTAGTTTACAAAAGGCAGATTCTGCCTCTGGTGTCCATTGTAACAAATCCAGCGCTGCCATAGGCGTCTTATATATAAGGTCAGTTAAAGGTGCAGATTCCAAGGCATAGTTTGGAATCCAGCTTTGACAAAAATTAGTTGTACCCAGGAAGGACATCATTTCCTTCTTGGTAGTGGGTTTTGGTGCTTGCAAAATTGCTACTTTTCTGTCCTCATCTAATGTTCTACCTTCCTTGGATATTACATATCCTAGGTATTTAACTTGTTTTTTTCCAGAGCTGCAGTTTGTCTTTGTTTGCCTTATGCCCCTCAGTGGCTAAAAATCATAGAAGTGCTATGGTATCTTCCCTACAATCCTGCAGGGTGGGGGCCGCCAACAAAATGTCATCAACATAAAGTAAAACCTGACTACCTTTTGGTGGGTTGAATCCTGCCAAGTTGCTTGCCATTTCTTGTGAGAATATCATTGGACTTTCACAATATCCCTGTGGTAGGCGTGTATATGTGTATCTTTTTACCTGAAATGTAAATACAAACCAATACTGGCTATCAGGGTGTATCGGTATTGAAAAGAATGCATTGCTAATGTCTACTACAGAAAAATACTTTTGTTGAGGTTTTAAGTCATTTAACAGGGTGTGTGGATCTGACGCTATAGGTGCCCTTGGTATTACTGCGTCATTTACTGCTTGTAAATCCTGGACCATACGCCATTCTCCATTGGCTTTTTTAACTGGAAATAAAGGTGTGTTACATGGTGAATCGGGAGATTCTACTAGTATCCCTCCTTTAAGTAATGCTGCTATAATAGGCTTTACCCCTGCCTCTGTATCTTTTCTTAAGGGATACTGTCTTTTTTGTGGTCTAAATGCTGACTTTGGTGTAATAGTAACTGGCCCTGCTGTACAAATGAGTCCTACATCTGATTTTCCTGTCGACCAGAGAGTCTCTGGTATATCTCGCAAGACGTTTTCCTCCTCCTTTAGTAGGAGTGTCCATCAGCTGTCTTCGCAAGAATATAAGTGCACAGCTGGGTTGGTCTGAGTTACCCAATTCAATTTTTGCACTTGAATTCCCTGTCCTGACAGTTCCAGTTCTGTTTGTTTCTCCCGTCTCGTGGCTTTCTCCCCTAGGTCTGCCCATTTTATATTTTTGTTTTTGGTTAAGCTAACATGTGGTAATCAATTAGATTTATAAAGTGTAAAAAATTCCTGGGGCAGTGAACAACTGGCTACACTATTTCCTTCTGTATCCCAGTACAGATTTTGCAGTACCAATCTATTTGTACAATTTTTAAATAATTCTTTCTCATATTCCTTATCAGGTCCTGGTGTCCTACAAAAATACAGGGTACAGTGCAACAAGTGTTGCTTATCAATGTCAAGGGAGGGAAACTTGCTGATGGCTACATTCATCACTTCCTTGGTCACTGTCCCTGGACCAGTCGTAACCAAGTCCTGGCTGTACCAATAAAACATTTCACCCTCTGATTGCACCACAAAGGTGTTAGTTTGTCGCTGTGCTTCAATACCCTGCATGGTTGGGACTACTGCTATACCAAATAACTGCATGAGATCTCTGCCCAAAAGATTTACTGGGCATTTTGCAGAAACTACAATTTTGCTTCTCTGTGTCAATCCTGAAACTGGATCAGTTATTGCAATGTTACGGGAGAGAAGCTCCCGATACAGCTGTCCATTAGCTGCTTTGACCAGTATGTAATCAGGTGACTCTGAGTTTTCTGGTAATTTGGAGGGGTGTATCAGGGTCCATGATGCCCCTGAATTGCACAAAACTTTGACCTCCCTCCCTTCCACCAAGAGTGTAACTTCTGGTTTTGTGTCTGCTAAATAGAGCTCCAAGCTCAATAAAGCTAGGTCTAATATTTCGTCTTTTTCATTGTCACTAACTTCGTGCATTTCCTCTACTCCCTCTTTCACATTCTCATTTATCCTTTCTCTACTAGCCCCTTCTAGTGATTCTTGACTATCATATAGTCAGTCTTCACCTTCCTTGTCTTCCGTTGTTGCCTTCTTATTTTTCCTGCAATCCCTTGCCAAATGTCCCTTTTTACCACATTTAAAACATTCTCCCCTTTTCTTACGTCTTTCAAAGTCCTCTGATCGCTTATCAGACTGCTTGTTTCCCTGTGCGTTTTTCTTGCTCTTTTTCCCAGACTGTACTACATAGACTTTTGCTCCATCTTCTACAGAAAATGCTTGAGCCTTCTTTTTCTTTTTGCTATTAAAATGCCTTTCGGCATGCCTAGCATATTCAAGTAATGATTGTGACCTGCTTGTACGATGGTCTACCATGTATTTCGTAATGAAACTGCTTATAGGCATGCTACTGCCTTTTAAAAATGCATTCTTTAACTGTTGTTCATATGGGGAATCTTGTGTTTGATCTTCGGGAACTTGCATTCCACAGTGGTTATTAAAACATTCTAGCAATCTGGCATAGTATCGGTCAATTGTTTCACCTTCTTGTTGGATGCATTGATTAATGCAAGTCCAGTCTGCCCTAGGTTTCCATTTTTCAGAGATGCGGTCTGTAAGACCTTTTACTCTAGTGTCTAACTCTGCGCTGCTATGTGGGAGGGGTCTTTGCGCAGCATCATGGGGATTCCAGTTGCCACAAATCATGTACCAATCTGGCCCTACAATCTGTCTAACTACCTTTTCTATTTCTTCCCTGTTTAAGTTATAACTTAACCTCGTTCCTTGTAAGTCTTCTGAGAATTTTCTGAAATTAATCTTTGGATGGGGAATTCCCTCAGTGGCTTTCCGGATATCTTCCGGAGTCCAAGGTCTATATACTAGAATGGTTGGGTCCTTATTGTCCTGTCCTGCTTGAGGATTGGGTACCTCTATAAGCGGGCATATTTCTTCCTCTTCTCCTGTAGATTGTGTATGCTTAACTGTTTGCCATAACTCAGTACCTTCTTCTGAATTATTTGCTTTTGTTCAGGACCTGGTCCCAATGGGATCTCTGATTTTAGTTAGTTTCAATTTTATAATGTCTCTATCTCCAGTGACCACAGGATATAGTGGGGGTGGACTAACCTGTTCACTCTCTTCATATTCTGGTAAGGGAGGAGGAGGTGCTGATGCTATTACTAAGTTATTATCCTCCCTATCTAAAAACATTGCTTTTGAATCTTTGTTCTTTTGGTCCCTACGGTTTACTTCCTCCAGCCACCTGTGTGCCTCAGGAATTCCTAACCGTCATTGCTTTTTTTCCTGACCCTTAGAATCATTTTTGAGTTGTTTGATAAGTTTGATAAGTGAGGATTTTTCTAATTTTCCGTCGAATTCATACTTATTAACCCATTTTGAAAAATATCTAATATTATCGGCGCGCTGTGACTGCATATATTTTGCATCTTCCATTAA
Source organism: Protopterus annectens (assembly GCF_019279795.1). NCBI lineage: Eukaryota > Metazoa > Chordata > Ceratodontiformes > Protopteridae > Protopterus > Protopterus annectens. The sequence goes on along the minus strand of NC_056742.1, from coordinate 140,689,666 downwards.
CGGCGGGTTTTGGGGTGTTTTTGTGCAATTATTACCCATTTTGTTTTACCTTTCAATTGTTACGTAACTTCTCTAATTTTAACGTGTACCACAGATTTTTTTTATAATCTCTTCAGAATGACTGCCTAAAGTCTACTACTCTGTTTCACCTGATCTATGACAAGACAATACCTTTTTTGTCCCTGACTGTAAGAAAAATACAATCTGACAAAAAACAATACATATCCAGTCCCTGATCCCGAAATAGAAAAAAAGTAGATTCACCTTACCCGAGCCCACGTGATTGATCACCGATTCGCAGAAAACCCGTCCTTCAGTCACAGATCAGAAAGTGGCTGGCCTCTTTTGACGACAATTCAGTCGGAGGACTTTACATATAAGAAGAACCGATTTGTTTCTTCCCTGTACGGTTTCAGCCACCTGGCCATTTGATCCGAGGTGAAGAGAGGGTTTCCGGTCCGAAGGACCAATCTGTAAAAGAAAAACTTCAAAGACCAAAGCACGTTAGGTTCAAGCAAGGCACCCTTTATTACTTGCAGCAAGGAGACAAAGCATGTAGGTACAAGGTTTGTCTGATTTTCTGGAGATCAGTATGTTATTCTTATACAGTTCTCTTCATGTCACACATAAAATGTTACCAAATCTACTGCTGACGTAGTCGGACACAGCTTTCTGTATGTTACACAGAAAATGTTACCAGACTTATTGCTGACATGGTCAGATTATTGCTGTCTTGCAAAAACATTTGAGAAAAACAACCTGGCCTTGGGCTTATTTTAGCCCTCCTTGGTTCTTCAATTCTTCAATTTGTACAGTTCTAATACATGTGTTACATTTTGCCTAGATTCAAGGTACATTTCTAGCTTTAGTACAAGTAATGCTGACTATGGTTTAAGCTTTCAAATATCTATTGTTTTCTTTATCATAACCACCTGACAACATAGGAGTTGATATTCTAGCAGCTGCACATTTTCACATGGCATAAGCAGAATAAAATGTCTCTTATCAAGTTTCTAGTAGCTGCACATATTTTCATGGCATAAGCAGAATAAAGTGTCTCTTATTAAAGTTTCTAGTAGCTGTGCAGATTCATACAACATGAACAGAATAAATGTATTAACCCTTTTAAGCCTTTAATGCACTAAGCCTGCATATTGCTATTATGCATTTTTCTAACATCGTGAATCCTAGAGACAAACTTCTCTAGCGTAACAATGTACAACAGTCAATTCAAAAGTCTCCTCTTGCCAGGACTGACACTGCTTAGAAAATGAAATCTTTTAAATTGTACCTTTCCAGATGAAAAACCAAAGTCACAGACATATGACTCAGTCTCTAGTACACACATTATTTTCAAACAGTTTTCCAGTAATTTCATCTCAGGATCTCAACAACCAGGATTTTCTCTGGCATTACCAGAACTGCAACCAAGAATTCCATCTCAGAGCTAACTGTTCTAGACTCAGAAAAGAAAAAGAAATGCAGACAACTTTGGGCTCACAAACTAGCTTCTTCTCCCATACTGCAGATTCTCTGCCTCTATAAAGGCACAAGTCTACAACTGCTCCTAATTTCCTATATGCAGGAATTTCATTTTAAAGGGGAACAGTTCCTATTCCTAAATTATGTGCATTTCAACAACACAAAACCTACTCTTCTTCTTTCCAGGTAAGCTCTGTGACAGTTCAAGGTTACTATCTGTCCCTGCCAATGCCTATAGGTAGTATTGGAACCACCATATATAATACATAACATTACATATATGTTACACACACACACACACACACACACACACACACACACACACACATACATAGGTTCATAGGACGTTATTAGGCTACTGACCTGAGGGTCTTTACAAGCCTAGCCATAAAATCCCAATATAATATTAGATGAGAGATATAGTCTATGCCCGAGATTTTTCCAGCAAAGTTTACCCATGTCCAGGAAAGAAGCACGGGCAATTCCCAGCAGAAATTTATGGTTTCCCATCCAGTCATCCAGGTTGCACTTAAACAGGGTCATGGAGGTGCTCTGCTGGACATGGATTGGAAGCCTATTCCAGAGGAGTGGCAACCTCTGAGAGATGCATCTGTCTCTCCAACAGGTCCTATTTATGTTGCAGGCTAGACTGAGGTCCCTGGAACGAGTAACTCTAGTGCCATTTGGCTTATGGATGTGCAGCATTTTCATTAGATTTGGGTCAGAGATAGTCCTGAAACCCCGACAGAAGTCACCTCTAAGTAGTCTATGTGCTTTGAATACAGGGACAACAACTTCAGTCTGTCCACATAAGACATGTGCTGGAGACCCTGAATTTTCTTGTTAGAAATTATTGAGGTCTCTCAAGCTCTGCAGGTGTCTGGTACGGCACATACCAAAGGGAGCATTATATTCAATAACAGGCCTGATGAGGGACAAGTACAGGGGCGTTATAACCTGTTTTACTCGTGAGGTGAGGCCTTTACTATTCAGGTGAACGATGTAGAATGCCTTCCTCACCACAGCAAACACATGGTGGTCAAAGTTGAGGTCTCACTCAACTTGTGTTCCCAGGTCTCTCACTACAGAATTGGTACTTAGGGTATTATTGTTTATTTTATAATCATCAGGAACATTGTTTTTAACGAAGGGAATGGTGATGCATTTTTTAGAATTTAGTTTAAGACCATGGTTTTGGCACCAGTCATTGGTCTGTGTAAGCCCCTTTTGAACAACACTGACATTGCTAGGGGATTCAATGATAGCACCTAATTTGCAGTCATCCACAAACCTGGCAAGCCACAGCCCCTATGTTTTGGCCTGGACTTCAGAGAAGTATATGCCAAACAAGAGGGAGACCAGCACTGACCTTTGTGAGACCCCCACTGGTGACAAGTCTGCTGGTAGGGGTGAAATCTCCCACTTTGACTGAGTGTTGTCAATCTGTGAACCAGTTTGCCGCCCACCTGACAACATAGGAGTTGATATTCAACTGGGTTAGTTTGTCAATGATACACGAATGTGGGATTGTGTTGAAGTCCTAGGCCAAGTCAAGATAGGCTGTGTACACAGCTTTCCCTTCATGTAAGCCTCTGGTCACATTCTCGAAGAAATCCACCAAGTTTAGCATGCACAACCTACCCTTGACAAAACGAAATTGGGATGGATGTGGGGTTTGGAAGGTCACCTATATCCTTATTTATTCATTCCATTCCCTTACAGAAGAGGCTGGTTAAATTTATGGGTCTATAGTTATCCTTGTCTGTTGCTGAGCCACCCTTGTGGAGTCACTGTTTTCCATTCAGTGGGGACAAAGCCAGTACTCAGACTATGGTTGAATAGAGTGCCTAGTGGAGTAGCTAGATCTTGTTTAAGAACATTAAGAACACAGCCCAGAATGCTATCTGGTCCCATGGAGGCTGTGTTCTTAGTCTTGGAGGGAACATTGATGACTTGCTCTTTGGAGATGCAGGGAGGAGGTGATATTGAAGACATGGTTTATGGTATGCTTGGAGGGGATGAGGGGTAACATTTTTGCCAAACCTGTCTGCTAGCAGGTTTGCAATTTCCACAGGGTCAGTGTGTGCAATACCATCCACAATTAGTTCAGCACACATCTGAGTCCGACCTTTTAGGTTGCAGACTTCACTGAAGAAGGTCTTATGGTTATCCTTGGCTATGGTTGCTAAATTTTTGTCATAGTTGCTCTTTAAGGATTTTACAAGCTGTCTTATTTGCTTGTTTAAGCTGAGGAGGGTTCTCTTCCAGTTCTGAGATCTCATGAGCCTTAGTTTCTTTGTGTTTGATATTTTCATGATGGAAATTTTGTTTTTGTGACTTTGCCTAAAAATGGCATTATGGGGGAGCCAAGTGCCTTAGCCAGCAACCAAACGCCTAGAGGTGTCAGCTGAAGTCCATCTCTGGCAAACAGCGTGGTCTATTCACCATGTCATCCCAGGCTGACAGGAACTGGATCCCCTTTGAATGACACCAGAAACTAAGCCAATTATTGAAATCAATAATTTTTGTTTATATTGTGATATCATCCTAGGCGAGGGTAAAATACTGTTAGGGACATACCTGCCGGGGATACATATTCAAAAAGCTCGATCATGTATCTCTTCATATAGTCTAGAGAGGTACCTCTCAAGTCGTTCATACCAACATGAACTATGACAGAGTCATAATGGTACTTATTGTAGAGAGACATGAGTACATGTGTGATCTGACAAATCCTTGCACCACACAGACAGCTGACCTTAATCTTCACCTTATTTAACCTGGTGAGTGGGGTGTCTGGATATCTCACATTGGTAAATATGCTATATGTTGTTACTATGTACATATTTTTTCATTCTTGGTCATCTTTTCTGTTTCTATTCACCATGTTTCTATTTGTATTATTATTATTATTATTAGATATTGTGATCCTTAACTTATCTAAAGCCTCCTTTATCACCCCAATATGATATCCCCTATTCAAAAACATCTCTATTGTTTTATTCATCTCTATATTCAATTCCCCTGGGTCATTGCATTGTCTATATACCCGTAATATTTCTCCAAAGGGGAGAGAGTTCAGCAAATGGGGGAGAGGTGACAACTAGATCCATGTAAAAACTGATTGTCATATTCAAACTTACGATAGATCCTGGGTTTTATTCTTTCACCTTCAACAACTTGTAAGTATACATCCAGGAATACTTTCCAAATTGTAACCCATCAAAATTCAATGGTTTCTTTCATTTCTTTTTTTGTTTCATACAGGGTAAAATCCCTGGAAAAAATGCTTTAAAGATGTAAGAGTGAATTTTGGAATTCAGTTTAATGTTTGAATCTTTATTTTAATGTGCCAGAACTTGTAGGCTCAAGACTAAAGTTTTTGCTTGGGAACTGGCAATTACTTCAAACGGGTGAATTTCTAAATTATAACTCTTAAATGTGATCCTTCCAAACTGTGTCTTTCACAAATAAAAGATCTCTGTATAATAATTTTTCCTTCATGCCTAAGGTAGTGACACAAATTAACTCACCTCCTCAGTTCATCTGCCAGTTTTCTTTTTGCATTACTTTAACTGAAGAGAATATCTCCCCCACTATATAGTATTGTTGGGATGCCCCTTTATCATTGGCACCTCTTACCAGAAGTATTGGCATTGCCTCCCCCTTACCTAAAGTATTGGAATTGTCCAGAATAAGAAAAAGTATTACTGTTTTATGGTTATGTGAGCACATTCATCATAACACTAGCTGTTCAAGAAGGATCACTATTGCAGTAATATTCCTGACATATGGGAAGATATCCGCCCAGATGGCCCAATTCCCAAAGGTCTACAGACGTTTCTGTATAGGCTCCTCATAAGAGTAGGGATGTGGATAAAAGGGGTGGTAATTTTGTGTCATCTTTGGTTCCTTTTTATCATATGTCCCATGAAGACAACAGCCCCCTTTTTGTTTTTTGTTTTTTGATTTTTTAGCTCTACTAATAAGACAAATGAGAATACAGTAGCAATAACCTTTAGTAGAGTGTTCCCTCTACAGCTTTTGCACAGAAGGAACACTTCCCCTGGAGTTTACCCTTCTGGTTTATAAAAAAAGGAGAAATGACTACTAGTATGGTGGCTGATGAGAATACCTTTGCCTCTCACCTAATTTACAAGATTTCACCAAAAAGGGTGCCAAAGTTCAGAAATGGAGAGGTAGGTGAAAGTTAAGCTAATACTACAACAGTGATTCATCTCAACCTATGACAAAAGTGAAAATTAACAAAGCAATTACTCTAATGGGAGGTAAAAACAGTGCTAATAATGGCACTGGTCCCCTTCCTGCCCTTCCCATCCCTGACAGTCAAGTGCTCAGATAAGGGCTTGCAGGACAGAAGTGACAAATACTTCCATGGTCCCAGACTGGCTATTGAGCTTACAATGTTTTCAAAAGATGTGAATGGAAGACCGAGTAACCATCTCACAAATGTTCTGAGTAAAGACATTCTTGAAACAAACCTGTTAAAGTGGCTACTGCTCTGGAAGAATGGTCCCTAACATATCCTTGCAAAGTTTCCTCATGATTTTCATAGGAACACCATAGCAGGACAAAATGCCCTTAGCCAGTCACTTGAAAATTGTTTCTTTGGTAACTGGTATGCCCTGATTCCCTGGGATAAAGGGCATAAATTGTTTTTGCCAGCATAAAGTTCCTTGTTCTGTCTGCGTAAAACATAAGGTATCTGCAGATATCTAAGAAATGTGAAATCCTCCTGCCTGTATTTTTTGGACTGAGAAAGAAGACTGACATTTGAATGGTATGGAAAGCCACTTTGTAATGAAAGAAGAGTTAGTTCTGAGGCTCATTCTGTCCTTGTGGAACACTGTGGTAGACTATTTTGCAAATAAAGGCCTGCAATTCTGAAATCCTCCTAACTGAGGCAATGGTGGTTAGAAGAGCTTTCTTCTAAGATAAATATTCGTATAGAACAAAGACTGCAAACTCAAATGGATCCAAAGTCAGTTTCTCTAGGAAAAAAATAAGGTATGTGTTCCTGTATTCACAGAGTGCAAGAGGAAGAGGAGGGATAATCCTCCTTGGTGGAAGGAGATGCAAGACCTTCGTGATTTTTACACATCCTTAGAAAACAATCTTTTGAAAGATTTTCAGATCATCCATATAATCTGTCTGAGGGTCTGAAGGCTTGAAAGCACCAGTGATCCCAACTTCTGGGCCAGCAGGTCTATGACTAGAGTTAGAGTGTATGGAGTTTCATTCCTCAGCTGCACTAAGAGGGAGAACCACTGATGTTTGGGTCAGGGCCAACAGAATCATCACGTATCTCTCCCCATTATCTTCTGCAGCACTCTGGCAAGCAAAAATGTTAGGAGGTATGTATAGCAGAAGAGGATGTTCAACAAAAAAAAATTCCATTGTCCATGCTTTCCTGCAGAGAAGTTTCTGCAGCTTGTCACTATTGCCTAAAGCAATGAAATCCTGATAGTTGCTCAAGATGAATCATGGTTATTTAGCAAGACAGACATTATAAGAATCAGGCTGGAGGGGAACGAGTTTGAATAGCTGATTCCAGCTCGCAAATTCTATAGAAAGGAAGTCTGATAGGTCCTTGGCACTGGTGACACCTACTTGTGAGTGCATGCATCATCTGCCCATATTAGGTGAATTAGCACATACTGCTTATGTAGGAGTCTTTCAGCTAATTCAGGAGGCAGGAGATTTGTGCAGATAAACGCATGTCTCCTCTCCCAAGAAGGTAGCTATGGAGAGTCTTCAAGCAGCCAGTTAAGAATGATGGGTAGACTGATCAACAGGACCTTCAAGCTGGCCTTACTACCTTCTGACACTCATTGTTGGAGGACTGGATGGGCCAAGAGGGACTTCCATGCAGGAAAGAATGGGGCAAAGAGCTCCTGCCTAGCCAAGAATGTCTGGCTCTCAATCTTTCAGAGTAAATGGGCTGACTGGGTGATGGTACTGCAGCCAGTGTGCAAGGGTCCTGAAGAGATGAGGAGGGGAGTTTAAAAAAGAGAAACCTTTACAGAACATTAAGAATTGGTAGTGGAATGCAGGAGAGAACTTTTTGTACCCCCATTTCACTCTGACATTTGAAGATACTGTTCAGATGCCATTTGGGATTGCTGGTCAGCATTCTTCTGTCTTGTCCATGGGTAAGTACAATACCCTGAGACTCATCTGTAATAACAAGGCTAACTCCAATGATTCATGGCTAGCCAGCAGAAGGGGGGCAAAAGTGTATTCCTGCCTATCTCTTTATCTACCACATGCCTGTGGTGCTGTCTGACTCTTGTATTCAAAACCAGTTTGAAGGGTTTGAGGGGCCAGGATTAATACCAACATCTCTCCAACTGCTTTCCCCTGTTTGGGCATCCACTTACTCTGCACCTTGATACTGTATCTGTGTGCCCCCAAGCCTTGTGCGATGCATATGTCATCAGTTTCTGACTGTGAGCTGGGATATGAAATGGCACCCCCACATTTAACCTGACTTAATCAGCTAGTGCCTCCTTCACTTGGGGAGTATGAATGTTATTCTCATTGTTTTCAGATACCACTGGATTTATCACACCTTCTTGCCAAGGACGTCATGAAGATGGGAGATTTTATAAAGTCCAGGGCTCTGAAAAACTCCTTTGCTGTCATATTTATCCTCTGAGACTAATGAAGGAAAAAGTCTACTAACAAGATCACATTTCTGGTGGCAGGAACCAGAGAAGTTGTGGATAGCGATTAATAAAGAAATAAAGAATTTTATTTGGGAGGGGAAGAAGGCAAGATTCAAGTGGAATAAGTTGATCATTCCCATAGAACAAGGTGGTTTGGGATTACCTTATTTGATGGGGGAATTCAGAACTCCACAGTTAAGGCTCCTATATATAGTACAAGTAGAAACCTATAACTCAAAGTGGAAAGGCATCATGACCCATGCAGATGGACGATACAGTTATAACTGCTGAATCCTACAAAAATGCACTCTATAAGCACTTACACGAGTGCATGGATCATGCTATCCCAAACAGAACCAAGATGCTATCCTACAAAAAAAAAAAGAAGCCAATCTGGTGGTCCCCTGCCATAAACAAACTCTACAACAGAAGGAAGAAACTGTTGCAAAAGAGAGGAAAATCCCATGAGTGGAGGAGCTCAATGGTCAGCCTCATTAAGAAGCTGAGATCCCTTATAAGATCCTCCAAAGCTAGCTACTGAAACAAAATCGCCACTGATTCTAGGGACAACCACAAAGCATTCTATAGCTATGTCAAGAAACTCAATGGCAACACTCAGATCAGCTCTGAGTTACAGCACAACGGCATGAAAATTACAGAACCAACTGATATTGCTCAACATCCTGGCAGATAGGTTCAGGGCTAACTTTAACCCCTCTCACCCCCTAAAGGGCCCATATCTATACATGAAGAATGCAGAGTCCCTGTAATCACAACTACGCAGGTAAAAGCTGCACTCTCTAAAGCCAAAAACACAGCTTCCATGGGACCAGACAACATCCCACGCTGCCTTTTACATGAACTTCAGAATGAACTGGCTCCCCACCTAAGCACCATGTTCAATCATAGCCTCACGTCAGGCTTTGTGCCCACTGAATGGCGCACAGCAACAGTTAACCCAGTCCACAAAGGGGGAGCCACCACTGATACCAGGAACTATCGCCCTATTAGCAAGATGAGCCTGGTCTGTAAGGCCATGGAACGTATCAACATGGAACTCATAAACAAAGACATTGGTAACCTCCGAACTCTGGACCCCACCCAGTCTGGGTTTGTGAAAGGCAGATCATGCCTCCTGAACCTGATTGACTTCTTTGAGGCAGTCACCAAAGCCGTAGACAAGTGTAAGGTGGTTCACACAGCCTATCTTGACCACGCCAAGGCTTTCAACACCATCCCCCATTCTGGAATTATAGCTAAACTCACTAAACTAGTTATAAATCCCTACGTCACAAGATGGGTTGCCACCTGGCTCACTGACAGAACCCACACTGTAAAAGTTACAGACTCCAAATCTGACTTCAAACCAGTGACAAGTGGAATAGCTCAGGGTTCAGTCCTGGGACCTCTCCTGTTTGGTATCTACTTCTCTGAAGTACAGGCTAACACAGAAGACCTTTGGCTAATAAAGTTCGCAGATGACTGCAAACTAGGAGCCATAGCCGAGTCCCCAAATGATGTGGACACCCAACAGAAGGGCCTCACTGAGACAGATGCCTGGTGTCAGAGCCATGGCCTCAAGCTCAATGCCAAAAAGTGCATTGTCACCTCCTTTGGTAAAAACTCTGTACCCATAAACTACAACATATGCAGCAGTCTACTTAATGCCGAATGTGTCATAAGAGACCTTGGGACCCAGGTGGACAGTAGTCTCTCCTTTGATAATCACATCGCCACAGTAGTCAGGAAATCCTTCTACGTGGCACACCTCATCACAAAAGGGTTCTCATCCAGGAAAAAATAGGTCATTGTTCCCCTCTTCTCGACCCTCATTAGACCCATTATAGAGTACAACACCCCTTTTGGAATGTACATTACAAGACATCTGCAGCAGCTGGAAAGGCCACAGAAGTACCTCACAAAGAGGACTACTGGCCTCAAACAGATGCCCTACACTGACCGTCTCAAAAAACTCCAGCTTTACTCCATAGCATATCGCCTACTCCGAGGTGATCTCTGCCTAATATAAAGCTATGTCAAACACAGAGCTGTTGGACATGCTACACCTAAAGAAATCCCAATCCCTCCAAGCTACATGCTCTAGGGACCTAAACCTTGTCACCACAATAAACAGGACATGCTGGAGAGATAGATTCCTGTCCTAGAGACTTCCCATACTCTGGAACGGGTCTATATCATAACATCAAAGTGTCAAAACTTCAAATGCTATAACATCAAACCTAAAACCATGAAAGCTGAAAACCTTGAAGACTGAGAACAGCGATTTTTTTCCCTGGGGAAAAAAAAAATCACTGTTCCAGTACAAAACGCGAAACACACGAATGCTACAAACTATTTCTAATGTGGGGTCTGTGCCCCCCACACACTCCCCCTACTTAAATATACCAAATCTGAGATCGCACCACAGTGGAGGAAATAGCGAAGCCGTGGAAACGGCCCACCAAATTCTTTCCCTGGGAAAGAGTTCTATGTTCCGGCGCTTCAATATTTTCAGTCTTCGAACTTTCAAGTTCGAGGTTTTGGTATTCGAACTTTTCAGTGTTCAATGTTAAGATATACACCCCTCTGGAACAAGCTACCCATCTATATCAAACAAAGTTCCTCATTAGCACTCTACAAGAAAAATCTTGATGAGTGGATGGGAAATAGGAAACACACCCCGGGGATTACTTCTGTGGCTCTGCTCAACAGGGGCACAGGAAAATAACTTTCTTGAGTGGCATAAGGCAGGGAACCTTGTTGGCTAGGCTTACTTAGGACCTTGGGCCGATAGCCTAGTACCTACCTATGAACCTATGATGATGAAACAAGGGGAAGCTCAAGAAATAAGGAGAGACTGAGATTTTGAATGCTGATCTTACAATAACCATACAGAATATTATATTCATAAAGTAGCAGAAAGTATTTTAAGAACTAAACCAGCATGGGAATGGAGACAGGAGATTCTGCTGATAGGTATAACTGCAATCAGGGATGCAGAGGATAGGCAAGAGCAGGCTGGAATTTACTGCAGAAAACTGGCAACGAAACCAAGGTATTGGAGACAAATAATTAGAGAGGAAAAGGTAATAGAATGAGAAGAGGCTAAGAATACATTTGGACTGCAGGCTAGAGATTGCTTATTGCTTTCTCTATCAAGGATTAATATCAGAGTATAGACAAAGAGAAAGGAATAGGGGGATCGTGAGTGAAAGATCAGCACCAGTAGAGTTTTTAGGAGAATCTAGAACATAAACTATTGTTAAAAAAGGGGATAATTAGCAGGGCATATAAAATATTGCATTATAACTATAAGAATCAATCATATAGGAATCAATCAGAGGAGGTTAGAGAGGATTGGGAAGAGAGACTGGATAAGCAATTAACAAAGAAACAATGGGAGGATATATGTATGGTTCCCAAATATGCAACAAACTCTAGAAGATTTAAGATTTTTGCTTGGAAGTGTTTGCATAGGTGTTTTTATACTCCAAGCAGACTCCAAAGAATTTTTTTCTCAGGTAGATTGCAAATGTTGACAGTGTGATGAGGAAGAAAGAGGCAATTGTGAAGATATTTTTGGGAGTGTAATAAGTTGGCAGACTACTCTGTCAGAAATACTGGGTGGGCAAATTGGTGTAACTAAGGAAATGATTTTTTGATCTGTGAGACACAATTGGAATTGCCTACACATAGTATGGGCTTGCTGAGTTTAATTCTGGTGGCTACCAAAAAACAACTACTAGAAAATGGAAATCAAAGTCTAAAAAAGTACTGGAAGTGGGGTCTTTTTAAAAATGTAGGAGCAAATCATGTTGAAAACATTGGAACTGTGGGAACAATACATGCAGAATAATGTTTTGGAGAAGGAATGAGGTTTAAGGGATGGCAATAACTGAATAAGCTATAGAATGTTTGATGGATAATAACTGTATAGATGATTATATGTGATGGATAATGTTTGCAACTGAAAATATTTCAATATTGTATGTCATTTATATAAATGTAAGATTGCCTATGTTGAAAGTGATAATTCAATAAAGATGTTTCTTCTTTATAAACAAAAAAAAAACATTTTTGGTGGTAGGAACACCCCGGCTAACATTGTATCAAGTGTGGCTCCCACAAAGTCCTTAGATGTGCTGTGCATTAGATTCAGCCTGGGGAGAATCAGTGAGAACCCCATGTTTTTGTGAACAGTTAAAGGTAAACTGCAACTTTCCCTGTAGTTCCTTGGACTGAGACTGCAGCAAGTAGTCATCCGGGTATTTTGTGAAGACCCCTGAGAGCAGTGCAGTGCTCAAATAGCAAGGTATAAACTGAAAATGGCAGTCCCCTTCCCTAAATCTGAAGAATTTGCTGTCTGCCTAAATACAGGAACATGTTAATAGGTGTCTTTTGAGTCCTGAATGACTATGAATGCACAAGGTGTCAATAAGGACAGGAGGGGATGTGATTTAAGCTATTTGAACTTTGGTACCTTTAAGAATATAATTTAATTCTACAAGGTTCAGAACAGGCTTCTAAGTCCCATCTCTTGCGGATGAGGAAAAGTGCAGAATACAGACATCTTCATTCACCTTGAGAACCCCTTCTATGGCCTCCTGAGCCAGGAGTTAGTAGAGGAGGGATCAAGTTTCACTCAATCTGCTGGATTAGGGGACATCTCCATAAATCCATTCTATACCTTTCATCTTAACACACCAATGTTTTTAATGTTATGCTCATAACATTGTTGTTTAAGCTTTCTAACAGTTTCATTATAGCATCCATGTTTGGGAGTATAGTCACAGTACTGCTGGTTTCTATACAGCAACACTACTCTTTTCTACTGCTTTATTACATTTATAGTATTAATAACCATCTTTTCACCATGTTTCTGAATGTTAATAATCACTATGACTGCAAACTTATGTTTTACATTCATTTATTACATTTATATATGGTATATTTTATTTGCTTATTATATGTTAATGCATGTTTATGCCTGCTGGTCCAGGTTATGGCTGAAAATGATCCATGGTACACTTAGCCAGCTAACAAAAAACAAACACGCAAACAAATAAATGAATTCTACTCTGTAACTTAGAGGCAGATGATGTCCAAACCCATTTGTCTGAGGCCATTTTCTCCAATTTTTCTTCAAGAGAATTAGAGGACCTCACAGAAGGTAGGAAGACGGGGCTAGTTAAAGTGATGGAAGAGGAGAAGGGAGTGCAGCACTCTCAGCAGAATCTGGACTGCTTGGAGCAGCTGTCAACCTACTACCACTAGGCCTTCCTGACCTGCACTTTTTCTTGCCCTGCCACTTTTGTTGTTGAAGACTTTCTTCTGTCTGGCCTGCTGTGTCCTGCTCTAATGTTGGTACCATTAGGACCACTGTTTGGACAAGTAATTTCTGCTGTACATAGAAATGGGAGGATGGAAAAGTTACTTGACAGCCTATACAGTCTTCTCTTTTTCTTCCAGCTTTTTTAAAAATTCCCAAATGGAAGGACCAAAAGGCTCCCCTTAACATCCTCTAGCAACAGATCAAATTCTCAAGCACATCTCCTAATGATGAATCATTAACTGCTGCCCTTGATGCTGCATCAAATGCTCTGTGTCCACACTTTGTGGGTCTGGCAACTGATAGCACTGAAGGTGAGTGGTAAATGTGTAGATTTTTTCTCAAACATATTCTTACCCTGCTCTATCAATTGGGAGATTGTTGGGTGCTGAGGCTAACTTACAGCCCATAGCTACATCAAGGGAAACTACAGCCACGTCCATCATTACATTCTTGTATAGGTACTAGGTAGTATGTTCATTGTAGAATCTGTTGGGTTTCTTGGGGATTGACAATTGCAGAGCTGGATCAAAAAACTGATGGTACAGCAGAAGTTCATCTAGAGCTAACAACTCCAAGTATGTGTTTTTTTAACATGTTTGCACTCTGGACTGTTCTTTCATGAGATTGGAGGACCCCCACATAAAGAATCCTCAGGAGGTGAACCTGATGAAATGTTTTTTTTGTTTTTTGTTTTTTTTTTCTTTATCTAAGTCATATCTAAGAGGACAGGACATCTGGGAAGTGTATGTTTAGTCTTCCTCATCTTTTGAAAAAAACTCATCCTCCAAGAGGAAAATGTTTCCTCTTCCTTTTATGGGCTGACAGCCCAAAGTGGATGGCTTGGTAGAGGCCCATTGTAAGCTGGCACTTTTGAAAGCTTTTCAACTAATTTCTTAAAGTCCTGTAAGACAAGACCCTTCTGAGAAAGTGTAATTAGAGAAAGTGAAGGCACTGAGGCTTGTAAAACATAGGCCTCAAGTTCTTCTGCTCCAGGCACAGAGAAAGGCTCTTCTACTTCTACAGTTTTCAAAGTGAAATCCCCACAAATCTTGCAGTTTACCATGATATGGCATGCTGCTAGGTAAAAGAAGAAATTTAAAATTCAACCCCTTGTAAGGGATTTGACCCCTACAGTTACAAAAGCTTTTTAGGCCCACATGCAGCATGGTCCAGAAATATGTTTACCTGCAAAAAGACAGCAAACTAATTAGCAACAGAAAAGGTTTACCCAAGGATACTTAACTTCTGAAGAGATCTGTAGATAAGACCTCCATGGCTGAAACTAAACTGAGGAACCACAATGTTTCATGCCAAAATACAGCATACACCTGAAGCAGAAAAAAAAACTGAAGATAGCAGGATGGCATATGGTGACTATCCCTTTAATCCACAATGCATAAAAAAAAATCCCATAATATTACATCTATGGACTTCTGAAAGTGAGGGTGACCACAGGGACATCTGTGTGTAGCTAATTCCCGTATGTCATGAATACTACTGCAACTGTGATCCATACACAGAAAATGTGTTCATTTTATTTATGTAACACTGTATCATTTAATGTTCATAGTTATCTTTCCAACTTCATCCAGTTTTTCTGACCTATGCCTACTCATAAATGTAAACCATTGTTATTTGTATACTGTCTATTATTTTATTACATTGTGATATAACATGAGGCGAGCCTGTAGTTGGTCATTGTTTGAACAGTCCTCTACCCTGGTAAACACATTTAAATAAATAAGTAAATGAATTAATTGAATAAACAATCAAACACACACATACAAGAAGAGGCTGCTGAGAAAATGGTCTGTGGTCAATATGATGGTTTGGCAAAACAGAAAATTCCAAAAAAAGTCATTAATTTTTACTAACCTTTCTTATGTTCCAGGTATCAATTTGGGTATGTATTTAAAGGTTTAAGTTCACAAAATGGCTATGTTTTTCTTTCTTCATCTATTTAATCAAATTCTTTCCCATAATTATAATTTCCTTACAACACTCTCCAGCTTACATCCATTTACTTGTATTTCCAGATAGCCTCCACTAGACAGCTACTCTTGCAGGGATCCCCTGCTTTTTGTATAGTTACATGTGGGTTTATCTAAACTTAGGGGGATTAGTCTTTCTCTCTTTTCATTTCTCCTCTTACCTGTCTATTCATTAATTTACCAATTCCCTGTTTTACTCTTAAATAACACTTTTCCTTTGTCTTTCATTACTGATGTCACCATATTCTTCCAATTTAGTATTCGGAGATTTAATGCCTATTACTGTACCCCCACCATAATTTCTGAGATAGTTCTTTGTTTCTAACATTTTCCTCAAGCATAACACATAATCTGAATCTCTCCTCTTCAGTTTCTTCAACTATGTCAGAAACCTCAAAGGCAGCACACAGCAGTGTGCTAAACTTGTGGCTAATGGTACCACAATCACCATGAGCCGGGCGGGAGACAGCACAAATCTGTTGGCTGACAAATTTATTTCCAACTTTACCTCCCGGACACTCCCCAAAAATTCTCTCAAATGTAACCCCTCCAACTATAAATAGAGAGCATGTCCTGGCTTCACTCACTAAGGCCAAGAACACAGACTTAATGGGTCTTGATAATATCCTAAGATACCTCCTGAATAGTCCAAAATATGACTTATCAGGGCCACTGGAGTCACTATTTAACTATAGTCTCAAAACAGGCTTTGCACCATGAGAATGGAGAACTACAATGGTCATCCCCATTCATAATGGCAGACCATCAACAGATACTGGAAACTACAGACCTATTACTCTGACTAGTCTTATTTGCAAACCCATGGAAAGAATTATCATGAAAATAATCAGTACAAACATTGAAGACCACCAGACACTGGATCCATCCCAGTCTGGTTTTATCAAAGGGAAGCCATACCTACTGAACCTGGTAGACTTCTTTGAAAAAGTCACCAAGGCAATGGATGAGGGTAAAATGGTGCATGTTACCTATCTTGATCTGGCTAAGGCATTTAATGCAAAACCCCACTCGGGCATTGTTAACAAACTTCCAGAATTAGGTATAAACCCCTATATAACACCCTGGATAGCCAGCTGGCTAACAGATAGGGCCCATGAGGTTATGATCAGTGAGACCACCTCCACAAAGAGGCCAGTCACCAGAGGGATCTCTTAGGGATCCGTGCTTGCCCACTCCTTTTTAGCATCTACTTCTTGGAAGTTAAGCCAATCTCAAAGGCCTCTGGCTGACCAAGTTTGTAGATGATTGCAAACTGGAAGCAGTTATAGAATCCTTCCAAGATGCAAACACCCTTCAGGAAGGACAAACGCAGAGAAATGACTGGTGCCAAAGCCACAGCTTAAAACTTAATACTAAGAAATACATTATAGCACCTTTTGGGAAGTTGGACACCCCAGGAAACTATGTAATCGATAAAACACCCTTAATAGTTGACTCACTAGTCAGGGATCTGGGAACTCATGCAGATAGTAACCTAGCCTTCAACCAACATGTGTCCAAGGTAGTAAGAAAATCCCTCTGTGTTGCTGAACTTATAAGTAAGGACATGGCATTTAGGTCCAGGGAATTCATTACACCACTATACTTGCCAGACCCATCATAGATGCCCCCTCTACCTGACCTTTCACATGCAGCAACTGGAAAAGATTCCAGGGCATAAACAAAATGTCCTATATGGATCACCTCAAAGCCCTCTGTATACTTAGTTGACTACAGAGTACTGTTATGCGATCTGTGTCTAGCTTACATGGCATCCTTGGACCCTGCTCTGATAAACCTTTTGCACATCAGCAAAACAAACAGCATCAGAACTACTAGATCCAAAGACCTAAATTGTATTTGCATTTACATAAACATGTTTCTCAATTTCCATTCTCTGGAATAGTCTCCCCATCAATGTGAAATAAAAATCCCTCCCTAATCCTTTTTAAGTATAACTTAGACCATTTGATGGGAGATCAGAAATTTAACCATGGTCTGGGGCCTACATCTCTGATGGACAGAGGCATCCAGTAAATCATGCTGTAACCAAAAATCACTCACTATATAAATGTCTAAAACATATAACTTGCAGGTTACATTTGGGTTGCATTGCTAGGCTTATAAACGCCCTAGTAGTTCTTGACCTAGTATGCACATATGAACAGTATTTATGGCCATAGTTTCACTTCTTTTATTTTAATTTCACAGAAAAGCTCCTTGTCCCACAATCATGATTACCTTAAACATTACACTGTTTTGTATCTTTCTGTTTCAGTTTAACACTCTCTACTCCCCCAGGCAATCTACATGATTGCTGACTTCTAAGGCTAAGTTCCCATCTGTTTTTGTAATTGTGGAAATTAAAATGAACCCTCTCATCTCTTCTAGTTATTAGCATATTATGTCTGTAAACTTTTAATATGTCCAATGTATAAATCTTTCAGAATTTCCTTAAACAAAAATCAAACACATGGCACTTCTAAGCATGTTCAAGTTGTGATTTAAGTCCATAGCTACACAACACAAAAGTGAGCCCTGCACTGTTTTACCAAATAATTTTATTTTTCATTTTTCTGGGTCCATGAAGAAAGCTAAATTAATGAAAACTGAAGCAGCTTTCAGTTTTCATGTCACCAGGGACACAAGCTGGTTTCAGTCTCTGCAGGGCTGCAGTCCATTTCAAATGCCTTTGTTCCCAGTATGTTATTTCTTGCTTTGCATCCACAAGACCTGGCAACAATCATAATGTAAATAAGTGTGAAATGTTCAGTAATTTCACTTTCTTTTCACAAAAAAATATTCACAGACAGCTCAGGTACTATGCAGAGGCATAATCACTATGTGCTGTTGGGTCTATATCACCATATCAAATGGTGATAATGCCGAACACTGAAAATATATCAAAAGTTCACGAGAATGAACTTGTGTTTTTGAGGTCGCGGTACAATGAGGATTAGGATATTTGCCCTTTCCTCACTGTAGTGCGACCTCGGAGTTGGAATATATATTTAGTGGGGGGTGTGGGGGGCACAGTCCCCCACAATAGCAAGTTCTTTCTCGTGAACTTTTGATATTTTCAGCGTTCGACATTATCACCATTCGATATGGTGATATAGACCCGTGCTGTTATATGGCTAGAATGCCTTAGAACAGAGTACCAAAGCCCTTGTGATACACAGGAAGATAGATAATGGGGTAAAAATTTTGTATTCAGTCTTACCACTATGTGTAACCATAGTACTCCATATATGGAGTATATATGATAATGCCCGCTACGCGGCAGTATGCAATTCAGCAGCATAGCTCCATCAGGATGCACAGGGACCTAGCAGGATATTTTAAGGGACTCCATATGTCTGCAATCTATCATTGTTGAACCTGTCAGCAGCGCAGTGATCCCCCCTTCCCTGTTAATGTATTGCTCAGCATACTGAGCTGAGCAACATATCAGCGTTATCTTTAAGAAAAAATCAAAATCTTCCTTGCATCCTGGCTCTGTGGCATATTGGGATGAAGCCTTGAATACAACCCAGGTGATGGGTGCAATTAGCAGTCTGGAAAATGGAACAGCCAAAGTGGGGAGGGTGGATGTGAATTGCCACTGCTGGCTTGCCCATCCTTGGTGGAGGGGGAGAGCTCTGGCAAGTCACTTGGAGCCACCTAGAGATAACGCTATGTGTTACACACATAAAGCAAGGGTCTATCAAGCCCATGCTGCCTCTGTATAAGCACACTGGCTGGGGAAGTCAGCATGGAAGGCAGCACTTAAGTGGAGCTCCAAAGAGCTGTTGCAAGAGGTGGGGTCCAAGGAAGAGAACAGTGTAGGCCACTCTCTCAAGCCCAGAAGGTGGCTACACTGTATCATCTGAATCTCATTATGGATGGAGAAAATGGGCTAATTATGCACCCCAGACAGGAATAAATGGGTCATAGCACTACTGCCTCATCCAAGGATGCCTGTCTCTTGCCCTCAATGGAAATAAAAGGCCAGTTGATTTAAGGCTGAGCCATTGAGCAGATCCAGTGGGGGAGCAAAACAAAAAAATCCTTTACCTGGAAGGAAGGAAAAAAGAACATGGAGGTCCTTGTGGCACATGCAACCCCACTTACACAACTGTACATTACTCTGCCCTCACACAGTGACTTCTTACCATATTAGGGTAATGACCCAAGCTCTACTGGCAAGGCTAATGAGTGAAATGTTTATGAATCCCTTATAGACATGATAACTGAATACACAGCAGCAGGAAAAACTATTTACTAAATTATTCAAAGCATACTTGTTTCCTGCACTGTTGTGTTGTGATGACATACAATACAGTACAGTAGAGCAGTTGCTGGGCTGCAGATGGGATCAGGGTTAAAATGGACAAAGGAGCTCTAAATACATTACTGTGCACTATGCACTCCTATGAAAAATTCATAAAGAATGTATGCAAGTTCTACTTTTATCAACAGACTGTGAGCAGTTCCCTTAAATACATTCAAAGGTCCAACTACAAAAGAAAAAAAAAACCTGAAGCAACTCCCTGCATACAAGAACGGAGAGAGTGGAACCCCGTACAAACCAGTAAAAGCCACTGCAAGTTCTACTTTTATCAACAGACTGTGAGCAGTGTAGGTCTATTATAATCTTCTCTCTGTGATACTCCTACTGATTCTTCTGCTGTGCACACTACTGGACCCCCCCCCTCTATTTTCCTTCCATTTACTGTAACAAATATATACATTTTGCCAAAGCTTTGTATTTATTTTATATTCTTATATTTTATTTATCTTGTATATCACATTTCTTTTATATTCTTGTATTTTATTTTCCCATTTATTGTAACAAATATATACAGTTTCCCAAAGCTTTATATTTATTTTATATTCTACTTCCCTGATGCTCTACTAAATCTGGTTTTGAATTCACACAGATAAACAGACATCTTTAGGTACTGACCTGGGCTAGCTGGTTGATTGTTTTTCTCTTCTCACAGCTTTCTCCAAGTCCTGGTCCATAGCCTTCCCCCTTTTCTTGTTCTCCTAACATAATTATAGTGTAAGTTTCCTAGCCCTGTCAAACCTGATTTCTCACAGCTTTCTCCAAGCCCTGGCTCTTAGCCACCCACCCCACCCCCTTCTCTCAGTCTCCTAACATAATCTTATTATAAGTTTCCCAGCCCTGTCAATCCTGTCTATTCCCTCCTTCTTCCTCTTGATAGTTTACTTGTCCCTCCCCTGAGCCATGTCGCCATCTTTAAATACTAAAAACCTCTGCCTGACTACATTCTGTTTCTGTCTGTCCCATGGGCATCCCTCAGTAGTGTGCACAAATGTAAGTACCATTTGTACTTATGATTGTACTTACATATTCAATCAAAAAGCCTGATTTAGAAAGGCACCATCTTTTTTTTTCAAAACAGGGTTATTGTTTTAACATATAAGAGAAATATCATAACAATTTTATACAAGTAATTAAAAATAGGTAGTATTATAATATTCAACAAAACAACTAAAGTATTTACAAAGACATCCACTACAATCAGATCAATTAATTAAACTAAAATACCGTGCTATTGAAATTAGAATTTTTTTAACAAATTTTGTAAATTATCCCATACAATATAATATGATGTTTTTCTAGTTGTTCTCATTCTAATTGTGCTTATTTCCATATGGCACATTATATTCATAACATTTTTAAATTCATTGAACGAAGGAGGTGTATCTGAAATCCAATTTCTAGTTATTATTTTCCTGGCCACTGCTAGGATAGACCATAACAAGGGAAGCTTAATCTTTTAACACATTGAGGTACAGGTGTGTTGAATAATATAAGAGACTTAGAAATAATGAAATTATCTGTAAAAGAGCCTGCAAAATTCATTAATTGACTTCCAGTATTCTTTCAACTTCATACAGTCATAAAACATATGAGCCCAGTCAGCATTAATTTCTACATTACATCTCTTACATAGATTATCTTTATTATTTATTTTATTCATCATCAAAGGTGTATAAAAGATCTATGTAAAAATTTCCATGTATAAAGTCTCCAGACAATGGAAGATGTAGTTCTATAAGCAGATTCCAATATATATTGTTTATCTTGTTGAGTTGGTGGGTCTCCATTAATAGAGGTGAAATAATTCCAGTATGAATCTACACTGTAAAAAGTTTCTTGTCTGATAATTTTATGTATATATGAAAGTTTACCTTTATCAGAAACTTTATGTTGTAAATTTAATATCAAGTAATCAATCAGTGTTGGAATAGATTCTTTAACTGTTATAGACATTAGATCTATTCTATCAATGAGATGTTGTCTAAAGATCTGAACCTCTAACCAGCAAGTTTCTCTTAGATCAAATTCTTGTTTTAAGAAATCTAGATTTTTAACTTTATTATCAGATATCAGCTGATACCAGTACTTTAGATCATTATCTATAGCTAAATGAGCTCCTTCAGAAGTAGATGACATAAGCATACCCTGAGTATACATTATAGGGAATACAATAAAATTCCATTCCCTATACTTAGGGTGCATGAATATAAAGTTACGATAACTAATAATAATATTTAATGGGTAACAAACCATATGTTTAGGTGTAATAGGTGAAGTACAAAATTCCTTTAGCAACCACAACATGAAGTTATTTACAATCATATTTTTATGTGTTAAGGAGATTTTCATGAAGTGCATACTAATTAGCTCCCAATAATCTTTCCATTTTGCAATATATGACTGATCTATTAATAAAGTAATAACTTTTATAATAGAAGAGATAATATATAAATTAAAGTCTGGAAAAGAAATCCCCCCTTGAGACCAGCTATTAGTATGTTTCTTTAATGCAATCCTAGGTCTATTAGGTGCCCATAAGAAATTTAACATTAGTGTATTCAGTTTCTTGATAATTATTTTTGTAGGTGAAAGTATTATTGATTGTATTAAGTATAAAATCTTGGGGAATATTATCATTTTAATAATTGTAAGTCTCTCCTCCATAGTAAAAGACATATTATTCCAGGTATTTAAAAGATTTTGTATATTAAGAAAACAGGTATTATATTTATTATATATAACAGATTTAATATCTTTAGATAGTATTATACCTAAATAAGTTATCTGACCTGAATTGGGTACATATTTAGTAAAATCACTAATGAGAATATTTTTTCGTGTATATATAGGTAGTATTTTAGTTTTTTCTTCATTGAATATTAAACCAGAAATACTTTTAAAATTCATCATTTTATCAAATAAAGACTGCATAGAAGAATTAGATCCTGCTGATGTAATTAGAACATCATCTGCAAAAAGTTGAATTTTTGATGTTGTATTTTCATCTATTTCAAAACCCTCTATGTCAGTACTTTTTCTAATCAAATTAGCCCAAGGCTCCATTACTAAAGTGAATAATAGTGGAGAAAGTGGACATCCTTGCTTTGTACCTTTAAGAATGGGTATTTTTTGTGAAACATATTTTTCTACCTTAATATAAGCCAGCGTTCCTTTGTATAAATGCTCAATTAAATTTACAAATGCATCAGAGAAGTTTGTGCATTTCAGTAAGGTAAACAGATAGTCCCAACTTACTGAATCAAATGCTGAACCTATATCAAGACTAATAAGTGTTAAATCTTTCTTTTCCTATTTGCAAAATCAATTAATGTTAAAGTTCTTTTATATTATCAAAAGTATTTCTATTTACAATGAAGCCCGTCTGATCTATATCTATAATGCCGGGATGATTGTCTTCAATCTATCAGCAAAAATACTCATAAACATTTTATAATCAACATTAAGTAATGAGATGGGTCGATATGAAGAACATCTAGTTGGATCTTTATTAGGTTTTAAAATTGGTGAAATAAATGTATATTGCCAAGATGGGGGTTATTAACTCAGTTTGGGCCAAAATAAAACCTTATGTATTAATGAATATGTAGTTTTAGAAAGGATTTTATATATCTCTGGTATAATACCATCATTACCCGGTGCTTTGTTTGATTTAAGCTTATTTATTTGTGTAATAACTTCTGTATATGAAATACTCTTGTCCAATAGTTTAATCTGTTGTTTATTAAGCTTTTTATTCATGTTTGTGGTTATAAACTCCTTTATTTTATCTTTAGGTTCCATGTTAATGTTGTTATGGTTAATCTTGTGAAAGTGATTTCTAAATTCATCCAGTATTTCTGGTATACTAGAAACATTCTTCTTTTTCCTTAGAGAAAAGATTTTCTTTGATATGGTTTTGTTTATTCAATCTTTTTGTTTTATTTTTAAGTCTATGTAAGTATTTGGGGCTTATTGAATAAGACAAAAACTTATATTTCTCTAAAGTTATTTTAACTTTATGAGTTAAAATTTCTTTGTATTTCTCATTTAGTTTGTTTATTTCTTCAATAACTTTTTTGTCCATAATATTTTCTTTATTATTATGTTTATAAGAGTCTAATTTACTTTGAAGATCTAACAATTCCTTATCCCAAGATTTCCTTTTATTATTATACCATCTGATACTTTGTCCATATAGATATGATTTTAAGGCATCCCAAACATAGACAATGGAGACTTCAGGAGTATTATTTATGTCTAGAAAATGTTGTACTTCTGAAAGTATATATTCTTTATAGTCTTTTAGCTGAGTTAAGTATGCTGGTATCCTTTTGATCTGAACATTATGAGTATTTTTATCATGAATTCAAAACAATTGAGTTATGATCAGATATAGGACATGAAATGATTTTGGAATTAATTAAATCTGTTACCATCTGGTTAGAAATAAAGACCCTATCTATTTTGAATAAGTTTTGTATCTGTTAGAAAAAAAGGTGTATGGTAATGATTTTGAATCTATCTGATTATTAATATCATTCAAATGATAAGAATTAGCAAAATCATTTAAATGTTTTGCATTAGATGTAATTCTTCTTTTCCTTATAGTGGTAGTATCACTTTCATGTAGTATACAATTAAAATCACCAGCTAAAATAATATCCCTATAGAGAATGATATGATCTTATCAATATGATGTTTCACTGTATTAATACCAATTCCAGGTATCCAATATACATTAATTAAAGTGTAAGTCTTCCCATTAATTTGTATTGTAACCATACAAAATATTCCTTTGTCATCCTGATAAGACTTAATGGTTTTAGGAATGGGCATACTTTTATTCCATAAAATAGCCACTCCTCTTTTTCTGAGTGTGCTCTGAACTAACCAATACTGTATACTTATTAGTGGCTAGTTTATCAATATCTTTTTCAAGAGATGGGTTTCTTGCAGGAAGACTAGATTGGCCTTGTGTAAATTAATGTATCTTATTAGGCTTGCCCTTTTACACGGATTATTCAATCCATTAATGTTTAAAGAAATTCCTTTTAAAGATGTCATTTGGCATTTTTAAAACTCAAGAATCTTATGATCGAAATAACAAATAACAAGATAAATAATGTTACATCTCCTCTTTTAGGTGTACCTTTAAATATAGCTGTATTTATTAAATCTCTTATGGGATTTTGTATAGGATTCAATTTTGTTTGTAGTGACAATGAGTGTACAAAATATATTGTGGATGTCAAAACTATATACATATAACAATGAACAAGTGAAAATAATGTAAGGATTAAACCTTGCATCCAGCCTGGAGTTGAAAACTCCAACTTAGAGTAGTATTTACTACTCAAGTTAACCCCCTACCCTAAGCAGCAGTACCTCAGCTACCACCTTATCAATTTAATACTAGTTATATTTAACTGAGGTTAACAGTTTTCAATTCAATTATCTATCAAGACAAAACTACACATTTGGTAAAACAGCATCATATAAACTAAAATAAACTTTTTTTTTTTTTCTTTTAAAAACTGTTCATACTACTATATAGATCTATGTAATATATAACACTTGTATTCAAATAGCATTCAAATAATCTTGATGTTAGAAATCAAGAGGAGAGAAAATTAGGTTCTAACATTCATTTAAATCAAAAACTTTGGCTAATATGATTCAGACATTACATATATTAAGATGCATCTATTTTCTGTCATGTGAATACTATTAACAGCTTCCAAAAAAAATCTTGAATTGTTTGTATATGAGCATTTACTTAAACTCATTATTGTCAATAAAGTAAAATATTGTATTCATAAAAATTATTATAAATCATATTGCATAGTTATGCAAATTCTCAGAAACATTTGCATTATTAAAAAAAAAAAAAAAAAAGCCATCACACACATACACACAGACACACACACACATACATACACACACACATACACATACACACACACACACACACACACACACACACACACACACACATATATATATATATATCTGATCTCACTGAGTTGTGTCTTTGTTGAGCACTATCCTACTTGCTGTCCCTAGAATAAATCTGTCTGCTTTATAGAAAATAATGCACAGCAAACACATTTTAGTAACCAGATTTTACAATCATGCTAACCTACTGCTTTAAAATATATCACATGACATTTCTTCCAGAATAGAATTATAAAATTGTTTATGCTTGTCAATCAGATGAATTAAATGAATTATAATAAAGTATATGTTTGGAACAGAAGTTTTTAACACAGATTATTATGCTGCTGTCAAGTAGATTTTCAAAAACATTTAAATAAATGTTTCATTTTCTATGCCTTCTAAAATAAGACATTTACTTACTACAAGAAACTACATCATTTAAACTCATTATAACTGACATATTTTATGAATAGAGTATTTTTCCTGAATCTGTGGTGTGTCAGTATGATAACTAGGTCAGAGGTTATACTAACTGCTTTCAGTTTCTCTGTGAGAATTCTGTGTGTTGAAGCTTTTGAAGTAGTTCATGGACACTGTGCATGAGACAGCCCACATCCCAGATTGTCTCCCTTAACATTTTGTCAGGAAACTTATTAAAACTTGTGACAAACATTCATTTTGTCAATAGAGTAAAATATTGTATTCATAGAAATTATTATAAATCATATTGGATAGTTATGCAGATTCTCAGAAACACTTGCATTATTATATAAAAAAAAAAAGCCATCACACTCACACACACACATACACATACATACATACACACACACACACACACACACACACACACACATATATATATATATATATATATATATATATATATCTGATCTCACTGAGTTGTGTCTTTGTTGAGCACTATCCTACTTGCTGTCCCTAGAATAAATCTGTCTGCTTTATACAAAATAATGCACAGCAAACACATTTTAGTAA
The DNA here is from genome assembly GCF_019279795.1 of Protopterus annectens. NCBI lineage: Eukaryota > Metazoa > Chordata > Ceratodontiformes > Protopteridae > Protopterus > Protopterus annectens. The sequence continues at coordinate 140,662,909 of NC_056742.1, read as the reverse complement.
CCAGATTTTACAATCATGCTAACCTACTGCTTTAAAATATATCACATGACATTTCTTCCAGAATAGAGTTATAAGATTATTTATGCTTGTCAATCAGATGAATTAAATGAGTTATAGTAAAGTATATGTTTGGAGCACAAATTTTTAACACAGATTATTATGCTGCTGTTAAGTAAATTTTCAAAAACATTTAAATAAATGTTTCATTTTCTATGCCTTCTAAAATAAGACATTTACTTACTACAAGAAACTACATCATTTAGACTCATTATAACTGGCATATTTTATGAATAGAGTATTTTTCCTGAATCTGTGGTGTGTCAGTGTGATAACTATGTCAAAGGTTATACTAACTGCTTTCAGTTTCTCTGTGAGAATTCTGTGAGTTGAAGTTTTTGAAGTAGTTCATGGACACTGTGCATGAGACAGCCCACATCTCAGATTGTCTCTCTTAATATTTTGGCGGGAAACTTATTAAAAACTAGTGACAAACATTCATTTAGTAGTGTAAATGTACGTAAACATGACAAAACCTTCACAATGTATTCCACAGACCATTACAGCCTCTTACTTCTTTTCAGAAAGAGAAACAAATTGAATCACAGCTTGCCATTAAATCTTCAGATATTTTGACTGGTTATGAAACAAAACATTATAACTGACATATTTTATGAATAGAGTATTTTCCTGAATCTGTGGTGTGTCAGTGTGATAACTATGTCAAAGGTTATACTAACTGCTTTCAGTTTCTCTGTGAGAATTCTGTGAGCTGAAGCTTCTGAAGTAATTCATGAACACTGTGCATGAGACAGCCCACATCTCAGATTGTCTCTCTTAACATTTTAAGGGAAACTTATTAAAACTAGTGACAAACATTCATTTAGCAGTGTAAATGCATCTAAACATGACAAAACCTTCACAATGTATTCCACAGATCATTACAGCCTCTATGTAAGTGAAATTAAGCCCAAAATTACCAACAAGCAATAAAACTCAACATTCTTCTCCCAACTCAATTTTCATACAAATCCTATTATTCACTGTGCCCACACAATCAAAAGCATTTCTATATATTAATAAAGAAAAGAAAAGAGAGTAGAAAATAAAAGGGAGTGAGGCAGAAATAAAAAATGTAAGAGAAAGCTGTAAGAAGTATATACAATGGAATGTTACTTACTGTTTATATTAATAGAGTTAAAAATAAAACATATTATTTACTCTTATTTAGTTCTGATTATTATTAGTTAAAGCATAACAGATTATTTACAAACAAGCATAAGCAGTATAATCAAGAAAGTATAATTAGAAATAGCATTTGAAGAACTTATAAAAACTTTTACAAGGAATAAATATGTTATTATTCTATTAATGATATTTTCATTACTGTTCACTCCTGCCCTCCCCACCTTTTACCCACTACATAATCTAAATAGAATGTCATTGTTTAAACAAAGAAAATAATAAAAGGAGAAGGAAAAAAAAAGGTAAAGATAAAAAATGTATCAAATTACTAACCTTACTTCTTTTCAGAAAGAGAAACAAATTGAATCACAGCTTGCCATTAAATCTTCAGGTATTTTGACTGGTTATGAAACAAAACATTTCTTTGCACATAGAGAATAACTTTGATTAAATCTTTTCCAAAATATTTGTGGCTTTCTGGAAATACAGGAACTTTATTCACAAAGATTACTAATGAACTAAAATGATGAGAGAGAAAAAAACATATAACAAATCATTTGTTTTTAGTCTCTTCTTCTTCTCTGAAGTCTTCCATGAAGCTTCAGTTGCCAATCTCTTTAATGAAGAACTAGCCCATTCCATTTCTTCTATTTTATCCAAAATCCTTTTTCTTTGACAAACAATAAAGCAGAGTCTAAATCATCGAAAACCTTAGGACCATCAGGAAGGAAGATTTTAAGCTTGGCAGGAAACAGAAGGTATGTTTTAAACTGTGCTTTTTAAGCTCCCTTATTAGTGGCAGAAAAACTTTTCTTTTAGCTATTACCATGGAAGAATAGTCATTGTCAAAACGCACAGTTGTCTCATTAATCTTAACAGGAGCTTTAGCCCAAGCAGATTTAAGAACCATCTCTTTATCAAAAGATGATAGAAATCTAACTATAACTGATCTAGGATATTTTTTGTTAGAGTTAGTATTAGTTATAGATCTATGTGCTCTTTCGATACCAAAAGAGAATGCTTCTGTTAAGTCTAAAGTTTTAGGGAGCCAAGTTGTTAAAAAAGAAGTAATATTGTTACCTTCAATATTTTCTGGCAGTCCAAAAATCCTAATGTTATTGTGCCTAGATCTATTTTCCAGGTCATCCAGCTTTGTTTGTAAATGTGTATTTTGTTTCAGCAGAAACTCAATGTTGATTTCCTCTTCTTGGATTCTATTTTTCATGTCATTCACAGCTTCTTCTATGCCTGTCATCTGGATCTTCTGTTGTTACAGGTCTGTATGTAACAGGTCTATTTGTTTTGTAGTTTTTTCTATGAAGGTGTCTATTTTAGTATCCATTTTATCCATTTTATCAGTAAGTTGCTGGATTATAATTATCAGAGGCTGAAGTTCTTTCTTGATGCTGGAGTCTTGAGAATTTGTCTTACTGGAACTCATTTCAGACTGATAAACTGACAGGAAAATTTCCACAGTGATTTCTGACTGGAATATTGTTAAGATTTCCTTTCTTTTTTAGATATAGTTCAAGAACTATATAAAACAAACGTATTTAGAAAGAAAATTACTTCAAAAATTAATTTTTTAAGTAATTAATTCCTGTCAGTGTAATGAAATTGGTGGAGCTGAAGAAATCTGCTGCTATCCTGTGTTCATCCTTGGCCACGCCCCGAAAGGCACCATCTTTTGACTTAGCTTTTTTGCCCTTGCTTCATAGGACTCCCCAGTAGTGTACTAGCTTATACCATATTCCATTCTTTTTTAATTAGTGCTCTATTGAGTCATAATTTACTGCATGTCCCTTTCCAAACTTCTGGCATAACTACATTATTTTCCTACTTCTCATTGAACAGCAGCTCCCCATTAGTGCATAAATAATAAAGAAGTACAGAAAGGTAACATTCAAACCAAAATGATAGGCTGCCCTATTTCTGTATTTGCTAATCTTCTCACTGATTGTTTTCTGTTTGGTGACTGTTGCTCCTCCTGGAAGGTGTAACCCACTCCGTTCACCCTTCAGGCTCACGCCGCTCCCCTACCCTTACCCAAATATCACCCTCCCCCACTACCTGCACTTTTATACATCCCCTGACTCATCCCCACCCAACACCTCTCCAATCACAATACACCTAAACGAAAGCCCACTCACCTGCAGATCTACATCACCCCAAACATCCACTCCTCCTACAATGCTCTACATAACATCTCTTCCTATAACCCCATTTGTCCTACTAATCTCTCTCTCTCTCTCTCTCTCCTCTTACCTATCTCACACTTTTTCCCAACCCTTGTCATAACTCTCACACACACTCCACTACATCTTACCATCAACCTTACTTCCCATCCTACTCATCCAGCTCACACAAACTCTTAACCTCTAACCCAATCAATTTTTTCAAACCAAAACTGCTCCCAACCCAACACCCCGTACTCTCCTCTTAAATATGGTACCAGAAAATCACTACTCTCACACATCCCAAGCTACCCTTGCCCAACACACTGCCTCACTCTTCTACTCCACCACATCTCTCTCTCACTAGCTGGCAACATCCACCCCAACCCCGAACCCATCTCATCAAACCTTCCACTCAACCCACAAACTCGAAGTCCATTTGACTCACAACACTTAATGCACAAAGCCTAAAAAAACAAAATCCCTAACCTCTATGCCTGGCTCTCCCATGACCACCTCATTACCACCATTTCTGAAACATGGCTGAAAACCTATATAAAAGATACCGAAATCCTACCACCAGGTTTCCAAATCATTCTCAATGACAGACCCCACAAAAAAAGGAGGTGGAGTAGCAATAATCTACCCCACCTCCCATACCATAACTCCCTACTCCAATAAAATACCAACCTTTGCCAATGCTGAAATTATAATAGGTTTACTAAAAATAAACAACCGCAAGTCCATATGTAACACTGCCCTCTATATACCCCTGGTGATAATATCAAAACTCTTGAACACATCCTGTCCTGGTTCTCCTCCAATATAAAAAATGAAACCTATATACTCGGTGACAATAACATCAACTGGAATACTATTAACTCTGAAACCCCATCCCACACAATCAACCTGTATAACTTCTCCCAACTAATACAATCTCCAACCAGACCAAATAAAGATGGCACCTCTGGTACCATCATTGACTGGATCCTAACAACTCACCCAAATCTTATCGCCAAAGCCGGAACATTACCTGATCCTCTCAGCGATCACCTACCAGCCTTCACTGACTGTCTCCCATCTCCACTGCATAAACAACACCACTACATCCAAACCCGCAACCTCTCCTCTTTCAAACTTCTAACTTTGCCCGAATGCTTAAAGCATACTGACTGGTCTCCTCTAAAAACCCTTCTTCTAGATGATGCCGTTTCCTACTTTAACCACTCATTTCTAATGCTTCTCAATCAGCAATCCCCCCCTTGAACCAAATGCATCAAAACCAATCCCGTCCCATGGTTATCAAAAGATACTAAACTAGCCTTGCACTAAAGGGACAAATAATGGAAACAATATCAAAAACATAAAAACCCTAACACACAACTAGAGTATAAGCAACTATGAAACTCCACAAAAAAAAACGAATAATTAAAGACCGCAAAGCCCACTACTCCAAAACTCCAGTCCATGCACTCAACAAATCCCAAAAAATTCTAGGACTCCATCTCACCCATGCTGCATCCTGGCAACAAAGAAAACCCCTGCCCAGAACCCCGCCTCACCAACACTAAAGCAGCCAGCCAGTTCAACTCATTCTTCATAGACCGCATAGCTAAACTATCAGCCTCCTTTCCACCCCCCTCCTCCACCACCACCCCCTCCTGCCCCAACCACCACCCCAATCATCAACTTTCCTCCACATCCTTCTGCCTCAAGCCCATCCCCACAAGCACTATAAAAAGACTTCTCCTCAAATTCAAACACTGTCACAATGCACCCAAAACCCTTCCATCCACCTACCTCAAACAATCTGCAGAAAGCATTGCCTATCCCATCTCTATTCTTATAAATAGATCCATACAAGAATCATATGTCCTTTCTATCTGGTGCCACACTTACATCATCCCCCTCCACAAAGGTGGCAAAAATACTGATACCACCAACTTTAGATCTATTGCCATCCTTTCCTCTCTTTCTAAAATATTAGAGAAAACAATACAAACACAACTCATGGCACACCTAACACTAAACAATCTCCTCTTCCCTACCCAACACGCCTTCCACCCTGGCCACAGCACCATGACTGCCCTTCTTTCCTTTCTTGAAACCATAAACCTTGAACGTGACTCAGGCAAGTTTTTATCCACACTATTCCTAGATCTGTCAAAGGCCTTTGACACCATCTCACACACCCTACTTATATCCCAACTCTCCACCCTACACCTCTCTCCCACCACCATCACCTGTTTTTCCAGCTACTTGTCCATCCGCCAACAAGCTGTCCAATGGAAAACTTCAACCTCCCCATTCCTTCCCACACCCACAGGTGTCCCACAAGGTTCTGTTCTTGGCCCTCTTCTCTTCAACCTATTCATTAACAACTTTCACCAATCCATCCCAGACTCATCTATCATCCAATATGCAGATGACTCAACAATCATCTGCTCAGCCTTCTCCCCCTCCGAGCTCCTAGCAAAAACCCAACTCGCTTTCTCCAAAACAGAAACCTGGATGCAGTCTAACCATCTGCCACTAAATGCAAATAAAACCAAACTAATGTTTTTTTCCCCTACCAAAAACTCCACTGACAAATCCATATTCACCATACAGAGCCAAAACAACACCCTCCTTGAAATCATTCCCAACACGAAGCTTCTTGGCATCATTATTGATGAAGAACTAAAATTTGACACCCACATCTGCTCCACAATCAAGAAAACCCACCAAAAGTTAGGTCTCCTCTATAGGCACAACCACTTCCTAAGCCCCTCTACCCGTGAAACCATCATCCACTTTCCTACTCCCCTCCCTTATGTCTGGTGCCCCTCTTTTCACCAATCTCCATCTTGGCCTTTGGTCCAAACTTCAATCCTGCTACCACAAGATCTCTAAATTTGCAACCAATTCAAAAAACTCATTCCATCACTGCCACTCCCTCCTCACCCTCAACTGGCTTGAACTACCCAACTACCTCAGTTACCTACAACTCACCATTGCCCACAAGCTCATCTTTAAACCTGCCAACTGCCCAGCTCTTGCTACTTCCCTAAACCTTACATTCCTAAATGCTCACTCAGATCCAAAAAACAAAATCTCCTTCAGGTCCACAAACCTGCACAACCTCCTGGCCATCTACTGCATCCCACTCCTTAGCTAAACAGTGGAACTCTCTCCCCACACACCTACGCAACCTACCTAACCATACAAATTTCAAATCTCAGCTACTCTCTCATCTTTCTTCCAAATGGGAATGCCCTTGCCACACTCCAACTTAAACCCCTCCCCCCTCATTCCACCTTGCACTGACTCATCCAACTACCTCTACTATTACTTCATCCCACCAAAAACAATCCTTCCCCTAACAAAAACTACTTTTCTCTCTAATATCTATTGTACTATATTCTCCAATCTCAAATATACTATTACCCTCTCCTTGCATAATATTTTCCTAACCTACTAATGGCTAGTAGCTATATATTTTGAAATGTTAAACCTACAATTGAGTTTATAACAAAAATATTCACTTTATGTAAATGTTGAAATTTCTGTATTGAATCGTGTCTTTCATTTCTGTAACATTGTGACAAGCCAATTGCAAATTTCATGGAGTTTATCTATAAATGTTTAAATTAGCTGTATGAACTATGTCCTTTTGTAACATGTGAAATGTAACTTGCAATTATTGTGGAGCTTTTCTCCCCAGGCCTCCACTGAAAACGGGCTCTTCTTGGCCCAGTGGACTTCCCTGGTCATCAAACTTAAATAAATAAAGAAAGAAAAAATATGGGTCTTTTATATACTGCCAGTTAAGGACCACAACCCACATCCATGAATCGTGATACTAAACTGTAGCATACTAAAGTATACAGCGCTTCTACATCGCTGCACAGTATGTTTATGAATATCAAGGTCCAAGTAAAAGAAAAAGTGTTTGTATGCCTCTACTTATGTAGTTATCTATCTATCCATTTGTTATGTTCTTCAAAAATAAAATGCAAATGGTAACCTTTAGGGGAAATCTGGCCCTCACATGAATGAACATCTAAAGGTATTTTTTCCAGGGATGTCATTAGATACTGAAAGCCTAAAAAAGATAAAATAAGCAGGATAATAACCAGCAAAACAGCAATTTTCAAGTTCAAAGAAAATGTATTTATCAAGTTTCAGGTCTGCTAGAAATGTAGCCACTGAAGTAACAAAATGACCATTCACTTCAGAAGCACAAAAGAAATAATGGTGTTGGTATACTTTAGTTGACTGTTGTGCTCCTGATTTAAAGCCTGTATGTGGATATCTTCTTTCTAGATCTAGCCACATGACTAACATCTACTTACAGTTTTTCTCAATGCATCTTAAAGAATGTCCTGCACCAGTGGTCCTTATGATAACTACCCGGTTTCTATGCCACAGAAGAATGGGGACCTGAATGTGACCTAGGTGACTGGCATTCAGTTATCAGCCCCAGCACTTGAGAAGCCAGGAGTGGTGGGGTGGGTGTAAAGGGGCATGGCCTGCTCTTGTCTCCTTTTTTTGGGTGAAGGGTGGAAAGGGTACACATACACCTAGAGGCACACTGGGAAGTGTGAGTTGACTGTTGGAGACTGAGGAACTATTTTTAGTGTTTTGGGGTGGAAGGGGCCAAACAAAGGGAGTTCTCCTTGCAGAAGTGAGGGAACATCCTTCGTAGATATCCCATTATGCATTTTCACCCTCATGCTACACTGAGTGCATGCGGGGAAGTTATGGCCAAAAAGCAGTGGTGGCTGGTGACTTCAAATCAAAGGAGGGCTGCAGGAGACAGCTGAATAGGTGGGGTCAATGGGAAGGGGTATGGCCAACTAGAAAGGGGAGGAGCTATGCTCAAAACCACAAAAACTGTAACGTTAATTAAATACACTGCCCTGGGTGCCAAACCGTCATTATGAGAGTCCAGTCAAGACAAAATTAAGTGTAGAAGAAAAAAATATTTCAATGCATTGGCTGCATGACAGCTTACTTAATATCTAGATGGAAACAAAAAGGTTGTGAGGCATGAAAAAATAAATTACTTTTTAAATACATTACTGGAATGGCAGTCAAAATCAAGTATATAAAAACAAGCAGCACTAACTCAAACCACTTCTCCTTGCACTGCAGTTCTAATTATAATTTATATTCAGCTTTATTAAAGTACCAAGTAACATGCAGAAAGTAGCAATCTCTGTGATACCCCCACTTGTAAAAATGTTTCTTATCCAAAAAAGACCTGCTGCCTGACAACAACTATCTACTTGTTTCATGGGGAAAACATGATCAAAGTAAAAAATGAAAAGCAAACAAGAAACAAGCTAAAGATACATTGCTTAAAGGATTACTGCACAGGTTATGGACCGCACATGATAGATTGGCATTCTGTTTGGTTTACAGGTAAAGCCTGCAAAGATGACTGCAAGTCTCCAACAAATATAATGAGCTTCTTAAAATAATATAATCCTGTCCTTTATTACAAATACTGTCATATGTATTTCAATACCCAAGGCTTATACATTATCTAGTTATGTAAGTATTCTCTGCATGGCAACAACAGAAAGGCTTTCAATGTTGGCAATTCTTTAACAGTATGCTTATTGAGGCTTACTTGCATCTTACAATCTCAGACAAGCTTACCTGATGGTCATTAAAGCATTGCTACTTAAACACAGAGCAACAGGCACTTCCTGAGTAATAATAAGCATAAATCAACAGTATAAAAATATGACAGAAACCAGTACATTCTGCAAAATCAAGGACAGAATAAAAGTAGCACTTGTGTCTACCTTGGATGGGGGGATACTCTGCACATTTACACTGCATAACTATACAATGTCTTTATGGAGCTTTTCTCCCCAGAACTCTATTGAAAATGGGCACTTCTTGGCCCAATGGACTATCCTGGTAAGCAAACAGCAAATAAATAAATAATATATGAATGTAATGTTTGTAAGATGCGATGAACATAGCAGCATGTGTCTGATCAGGGAAAGTTTAAATCCTTGTAGGTTCATAGGTAGGTACTCGGCTATCACCCCAAGGGCCTGTGTAAGCCTAACCAACAATTTTCCCTGGCATTCGCCACCCAAGAAGGTTATTTTCCCATGCCCCTGTCGAACAGAGCCACAGAAGTGATTCCCAAGGTGAATTTCCTATTTCCCATCCACTCAACAAGATTTTTCTTGAAGAGTGCTAGTGAGGAACTCTGCTTGATGTAGATTGGTATCTTGTTCCAGAGTATGGAAAGTCTCTGGAATCTATCCCTCCAGCATGTTCTGTTTATTATGGTGACAAGGTTTAGGTCCCTGCAGTTTGTAGCTCAGAGGAATTGGGATTTCTTTAGGTGTAGCATGTCCAACAGCTCTGGGTTTGACATAACTTTGTATGTCAGGCAGAGATCACCTCGGAGTAGGCAATATGCTACAGAGTAAAGCTGGAGGTTTTTGAGATACTCTCATCATTATTTTTTTTCTTGGTGAACATATGAAAAACTGTCACAGGCTTGATAATAATAATAATAATAGTAATAATAATAATAATAATAATAATAATAATAATAATAGTAATAATAATTAGACTCTGTGTTACGAAAAGCAATGTGTTTAACTTTTAATGTCATAATAGTAAGCCTTTAAGATGAGCTCTAGAAGGCATGGAGAAAGGCCAGTCTATGCCAACTTTTTTTCTTTATAAAATGGCATGGCTATGTCTACCAGTCTGGGCCTTTTAATTAGCAGTGCACAAATCTCTCCCAGTATCAATGTCAGAATGCATCATTGCATGTTCATGAAACATTCACCCTTCTCAAACATCATCTTTATCAGACATGTCCAAATATTTTTTTCTTGGTTGACTTCTTCATCCTTTTGTAGATGTTCTATAATTCCATATGATCCACTGGCCATTACCCAGAATAAATAACCATCCTAGATTACACGAGGTTGGCACACCATGGATTTATCATGTATCTACACAGACTCATTTCCTTAAGATTACTGTAGTAGTGGTCTGCCTTGGGACTCACTGTCTTCTCCATCTTTCTTTTGTTCCTTTGTTTATATTTTCTTACTTATAAGGTCATTCTGTAAGGTTTTGCAGCAAAGTTCCTCATACTATTATTGCTCTGTTGGCATCATTAATAATACACTTAACACATACATTTTTGTTGAACTTAGTAGGTTGTGCCTCCTTTTTCATTAGCCTTATTTAATTGGAAAAGCTTCAGTTGCAGTTATTATAAATAATTTTTTAAGTACCGGAAGGAAACATTGTTGCATAGTTTCAGCTCACAAACAATAAATCCTAACGACTAATTTGCCAGTTATATAAATATGAATACATATTTTCTGAGCTGCCAATCTTATGGCTTCCCAGCTGTATGTGCTCCTCCCTACCCCTCATTATCATAACTGCATCACTTTCTACAATGACCCCTTTTCAGTGCACAGATAAATACATAAATAAATAAGCATTTTCTTAGCTGCCAGACACCTAGTTTCTAATCTGATTGAGCACCTAAGCCCATTCTTAGGACTTTAACTCTCCCTGCTCTACGAAGATTTATGCATTCTCAGGAGTGCATCTCTTCCTGCTCTACAAAGATTCACATGCCAAACCCTAGACTACAAGGAGTAGAACTATTTAAAACATGATACTTATGTCTTGCAAGAAAAATCTTATCAATCCATAAATTGCAGGCTACCTCACCCACCTCAGGGTTATGCCTTCATTTGCATTTTAATATCTAATCATCAAACAGTGTAAGAAAAGAATTTTACATAAATAGTTCCATCAACATTATCCAGAACATTGTGAAAATATGTTTTTAATACATGTAAAAAACTGGTAATAACAGTAGTGGTTAGCAGTGATTGCATTCCTTATGAGTTCACCTCTTATTTGTACATTGGAATACTAATTAATATATACAGAATACATGGTGACACATCAAGATATTCATGGAGAAGCCATATCTTTCATAAACATTAATCATTCATAACAGTTTAAGAATCATGAAATATAACTCAAGGTCCATAAACTCTAGCAATATGTTTTTAAAAAATATCCAGGCACAGAATTTATGCAGTCTAAAGTATCTCCAAGATGAAATGGAGTGCTGGCAAGCATCAGGTATGTGGCAGTAACTTCTTCAGGTTCAGGTCTGCTATAAAACAGATCAGTTTATTTTATTAAATAGCCATAATAATGAGTTTAACTAATTTACATGAGGTATTTCACAACAGAATGTTAGCTCAAGTTTATGCGAATGGGGCTTTTATCCTGCAAATAATGACAATAATCTGTCAGGAAAGCAGCTTTTTTTCAGATAGGTAATTCTGTGTGATAGAAAAAACATTCATTATAACATTTTTGACATCAAAGATGGTCTCTAAGACAGATATATAGAAATAGAAAGCAGCTTGTGTCAGGTAATAAACTGTATTTAATAGCAACAGCATTTATTTTAACATTTGTACTATCATAGATGGTCTCATGCAGACTGGTTGAAGGAAACACAGATCACCATCATGCTCGCATCGTTCCGTTCCTCATAAAATTTGTGACTTCCTGTAAAATCATTGAGAAGTGAAATCACTGAATAATGACAGACACTTGAGTTTCAGCCTTCCTATCCTGCAGGAAAGCCATCCTAACACACAATTGTTATTCTAGCAATTTGCTAAATGTATAATATAAATATTTAAAATCTGTCCCCAGTTTTTGGCCTTTGTCCTGTCATTATTTTTAGCTTTGTCCAGGATTCTTGCACCAAGAAGTTGAGAGGTAGTACGACACTGGTATAGAAATGACTGTCTGAAGCACAGCATGATATATCCATTATAATAAATAATTATTTAACAAAAAAGAAACTTAAGGATAGCTAATACACTAGTCCAGCAGTTAGCACAGCTGCCTCACAGCTACTGATTTTCTTGTTCAGTCCATACACATACACAGACTCAGACATGCACACGCGCACACACACACACACACACACACACACACACACACACACACACACACACACACACACACACACACACACACACACACACACACACACACCCTACCTCCAGCAGATCCAATCCTCCATGGCAGCTAAGTCCTCCGTAGCGGCCTGCCAATCACCTGTCCTCCTCCTTAGCAGCCCGCTGATCACCTGTCCTCCATAGCAGCCTGCGCAGGCTGTTCTGCTTTCCCTGTGAGACGTGAGTTGGCTGGAGCCTCCAGCCTGTGGGCGATGCAGTCCGGTGTTCTTCCAGTATGTGCAGTCACCACCGCACAGACTTCTGGGCTGGCAGGGCAGAGTTCCCTTCCTTCCCTATCCAGACTGCCTAACAGAGCAGTCTGGAGTTCAGGAAAAGCACGCATGTGTGCGTGGAGTTCTGGACTGCCTAACACAGCAGTCAGGAACTAAGCACGCATGCGTGGAGTTGGAGTTCCGAGACTCGTGAATTTTTTTTTATTATTCTATTAACGTCGGGGGCAATTTATTTTTATTTTTCTTTTACAGGTGGGGGGGCTGCAGTCCTGCAGTCCTATAGCATGAGCTGCCACTGCCAAAAAGCACAAAGACAAATCATGAAACACCCATGATAGCTGTCTCAGTAATGGCCCCTCCAGGTTAACTCTTGCCCTGATGATGAGAAATGAATGGGCTAATAGGCTGGGGGAGCAGATGATTGAAAGATAATGGGAACAAAGATTCTTACGAATATATAAGTGAATTAGGTCTTCATGGTCATGGAGGACAATGGAGATGAAAAATTATACAAATAAACAATAAGTTCCTGTGTAAGAGGAAGGGTACCAGAATTACCTGATATATTATTATTGTAAGAAAACTGCAGGACCATGTTATCCTAACCATAATATTAATGCTTTTGCTCAAAGGTAACACTACTCATTTATTTGAAGGAATTCTTGCTGCACAATTTAAAGGACCTTTACTTAGGATGCTAACATCCGAGAATATTAATTTCATTTAGTTTATTTTTCTATTCCACAAAAAATGAATAACCAAAGGCTGTGTTCATAGGTTCATAGGAGGTTACTAGGCTAATGGCACTAGGGCCCTTACAAGCCTAGCCAAACTCAACCCTTGTTCCCCATAGAGCCTAGAGATATAGTTTATGTTTACAAGCCGATCTAAATCAGCACCAACCGCCCTTATCCACGATGGACACAGGTGAAACCCCTGGGGTGAATCCGCGGTTTCACATCCAGTCATCCAAGTTATGCTTGAATAAGATCAATGAGGAGCTCTGTTTAACTTGAATTGGGAGTTTGTTCCAGAGGATAGGTAACCTCTGTGAGACATATCTGTCTCTCCAGCAAGTCTTGTTGATGTTACAGGCTAGGCTAAGGTCCCTAGAGGAAGTGAATCGTGTACCATTTGATTTACAAATGTGCAGTATTTCCATTAAGGCAGGATCAAAGGTTGCTCAGTATGCAAGGTACTGGTCGACTCTGAGTAGTCTATATGATACAGACTATAGTGACAGTGATTTCAGTCTGTCCACGTATGACATATGCTGAAGACCCAGAATTTTCTTTGTAAAAAAACCTCTGAGGTCTCTAGTTGCTGCAGGTGCTTTGTAAAGTACATGTCAAAGGGGGAATTGTACTCTATTAATGATCTGATGAGGGAAGAGTACAGGGGGTTATAACCTCTTTTGTTCTGGAGGCTATGCTCTTACTTATGAGGTGAACAGCATAGAAGGCTGTCCTAACCATTGTGGAGACATGGAGATCAAAGGTAAATTTGCTGTCAACCCATGCGCCCAAATCTCTCACCACTGATTTAGAGCATTGTAATTAATACGGTAATCTGCAGGGACTTCCCCCTTGCCAAAGGGATGATAATGCATTTTTTGGTTTAGGTCCATGACTTTGGCACCAATCATTGGTTTACGTAAGTCCTTCTTGAAGAATGTTGACATCATTTGGGAACTCAATGACATCCAGTTTGCAGTCATCAGCAAATTTTGTCAGCCACATGCCTTTTGTTTTTGCCTGTACTTCTGAGAAGTAGATTCCAAACAATAGGGGTCCTAGCACCGAACCCTGTGGAACACCACTGGTAATGGGTCTACTGGTGAAGGTGGAATCACCTATTTTGACCGTATGTGTTCTGTCAGTGAGCCAGTTTGCAACCCATCTGACGATATATGTGTTGATCCACAGCTGGGTGAGTTTGTCAATGATGCCTGAGTGGGGGATTGTTTCAAAGGCCTTGACTAAGTCTAGGTAGGCCGTATGCATGGATTTGCCTTCATCTAGGACTCTGGTGACTTTCTCGAAGAAGTTCACCATGCACAGTCTCCCTTTAACAAAACTAAACTGGGTCAGGTCAAGCATTTGAAGGTCCCCTATTTCTTTATTGATAAGGTCCATGATGATTCTCTCCATGGCCCTGCAGATAAGGCTGGTTAGGCTTATGGGTCTATAGTTCCCAGGGTCGGTGGATTCACCCACTTTGTGCAAGGGGATGATGGTAGTTATTTTCCATTCAGCAGGGTCAAAACCAGTGGTTAAAAAGAGTACTCAATAATGTTGCTAACTCCTGTTTTAATCCATTTAGAATGCAGCCTGGAATATTATCAGGCCCCATACAGGCTGTGTTTTTGGCCTTGGAGAAAGTGGTTAAGACCTGCTCTTTAGAGATACTAGGTGAAGAATAGGTGGTAGGAATGTTCTGGGGTATATGTGACAGGGGCAGGTTGGCTATTTCTACAAGTTCAGTATATGTAGTATCATTCACAACAAGTTCAGCACAAATCTGGGCTTTTCCTTTAATGTTTTGGATGTAGTTAAAGAATGTCTTATGGTTATCTTTAACTAGGGATGCTAATTTAGATTCATAGTTAGCTTTAGAGGACTTTATAAGATGCCTTATTTCCTTGTTCAAGCAGAGAAGGGTGTGCTTCCATTTCTGAGACAATTCCTTCATGTTCTTAGACAGCAATTTCTTCTTGTCATTCTATAACCTGTTTATGGCAGATGTCCACCAAGCAGGCTTGTTCATAGGTTCATAGGTAGGTACTAGGCTATTGGCCCTAGGGCCTATATAAGCCTAGCCAAAAAAGGTACCATGGCTTTTGCAACCCAAGAAAATTATTTTCCTGTGTCCCTGTTGAGCAGAACCACAGAAGTGATCCCCGGGGTGAATCTCCTATTTCCCATCCAATCATCAAGAGTTTTCTTGAAGAGTGCTAATGAAGGGCTTTGTTTGATATAGACAGATAGTTTGTTCCAGAGTATGGGAAGTCTCTGGGACAGGAATCTATCCCTCCAGCATGTTCTGTTTATTGTGATGAAAAGGTTTAGGTCCCTAAAGCGTGTACCTCGGAGGGATTGGGATTTCTTTATGTGGAGCATGTCCAACAGCTCTGGGTTTGACATAGCTTTGTAAGTTAGGCAGAGATCACCTCTGAGTAGGTGATATGCAACGGAGTAAAGCTGAAGTTATTTGAGACAGTCAGCGTAGGGCATCTGTTTGAGGGCTGTAATCCTCTTTGTGAGGTATTTCTGCGGCCTTTCCAGTTATTGTAGATGTCTTGTGAGGTACATACCAAAAGGGGCATTGTACTCAATAATGGGTCTAATGAGTGCCGAGTAGAGGGGAACAATGACCTCTTTTTTCCTGGATGAGAAACCTTTTGTGATGAGGTGTGCCACATAGAAGGATTTCCTGACTAATGTGGCGATGTGATTATCAAAGGAGAGACTGCTGTCCACCTTTGTCCCAAGGTCTCTTATCACACTTTCGGTGTTAAGTAGACTACCACCTATGTGGTAGTTCATGGGTACAGAGTTTTTACCAAAGGGGATGACAATGCACTTTTTGGCACTGAGCTTGAGGCCATGGCTTTGACACCAGGCATCTGTCTCAGTGAGGCCCTTTTGTAGGATGCCCACATCATTAGGAGTTTCGATTATGGCTCCTAGTTTGCAGTCATCTGTGAACTTCATTAGCCAAAGACCTTCTGTGTTAGCCTGTACTTCAGAGAAGTAGATACCAAACAGGACAGGACCCAGGACTGAACCCTCTTGTACTCCACATGTCACTGGTCTGAAGTCGGATTTGGATTCTGCTGCTTTCACAGTGTGGGTTCTGTCAGTGAGCCAGTTGGCAACCCATCTTGTGACATAGGGATTTATACCTAGTTTAATGAGTTTATCTATAACTCCAAAGTGGGGGATGGTGTTGAAAGCCTGGGCAAGATCTAGATAGGCTGTGTGAACCATCTTACCCTCGTCTACAGCTTTGTGACTGCTTCAAAGAAGTCTATCAGGTTTGGGAGACATGATCTGCCTTTTACAAACCCAAATGGGGTGGGGTCCAGAGTTTGGAGATTACCAATGTCTTTGTTTATAAGTTCCATGATAATAACGTTCCATGGCCTTGCAGACCCAGTTTGTCAGGCTAATGGGGTGGTAGTTCCCGGGGTCCGTGGTGACTCCTCCTTTGCAGAGTGGGATAACTGTCACTGTGCACCATTCAGCGGGCACAAAAACTGAGGTGAGGCTATGATTGAACATGGTACTTAGGTGGGGTGCCAATTTGTTCTGTAGTTCATGTAGAATGCAGCCTGGGATGTTGTCAGGTCCCATGGATGCTGTGTTCTTGGCTTTGGAGAATGTGTTTTTTACCTGTGCAGCCATGATTACAGGAACTTTGCATTCTTCCAGTAAAGAGATGGGCCCTTTAGGGGGTGAGAGGGGGGTAAAGTTAGCACTGAACCTATCTGCCAGGATGTTGGCAATATCTGCTGGCCCTGTATATTTGTGCCATTCTGCTGTAACTCAGAGCAGATCTGAGTGTTGGAGTGTTGCCATTGAGATTCTTAACATAGCTATAGAATGCTTTGTGGTTGTCCTTAAAATCAGTGGCGATTTTGTTTTTGTAACTAGCTTTGGAGGATTTTATGAGGGATCTCAGCTTCTTACTGAGGCTGACCAGGGAATTCCTCCAATCATTGGATTTTACTCTTTTTTGCAACAGTTTCTTTCTTCTGTTGTAGAGTTTGTTTATGGCAGAGGACCACCAGACTGGCTTCCTCTTTTTGGAGGATAGCATCTTGGCTTTGGTCCTATTAGGTATGTTTGAGCCAATACAATTGTATAGATGTTTATACAGAGCATTAGTATATATGCCAGTATAGGTGTCCTTGCACTCAGTGGGGACAGGAGCTTTGAAGCTATTAATGCCATATCTTAAGAGGCTGTAGTTGGCTTTGAAGAAGTTTTTCGCCTAATTTCACCTGAGGGGGGGTCTGATGTAATTGTTACTTCGAACGAGACTGATTTATGATCTGACTTCACAAGGGAGGGCTGCACATGATCTGACTTCATCAGGGAGGGCCGCACACTTGTGATGACACACCGAGCTCCTATGTTGGTGAGCACCAGATTAACAATATTTGGGCCCCTTATGGGAGTGCCAACTAGCTGTTCTAAGGCATTGGAGTTAACGAAATAAAAGAACCTTTGGGCAAGCATGTTAGTACATATATTATTTACCCAGTCTATGGACGGGTAGTTAAAGTCACCCATAACTAGAGTGTTTGGTTGTATTTTGAGCAACTCAAATAGATCCAAGTAGGCAGTGTGGATATCATGGTTAATGGATGGGGATCCATAGCTAATGATAACTTGTAGGGGCAGTCTCTCCTACAGTTGTCTACACTTGTAGGAACTGTAGGGAATTGTTCTGTTTAACCAATCTAAAGGTGTATTTATCTTTGATGAATATTGATACTCCACCTCCTTTACTTCTTACACATTCATTTTGAGTTCTGAATGTGTGGAAGGCATTATATCCTAGCATGGCTGGGGTTCTCTGTGTGGCCTTGAACTACATTTCTGTGAATGCACAGACATCCGCATCTTCCAAAGTGTGGAATGCTTCCAGTGAGTGCAGTTTCAGATTTAGACTCCTAGTGTTTAGCAGCATAACCTTGAGGTTGTTTTTCGAGGATATTTTTACGTCGGGGAATTTTGTTCTTGTGGCTGTGCCTAAAAAGGCACTATGGGGGAGACAAGTGCCTTAGCCAGTAACCAAAACCAAGAGGTGATAGGTGAAGTCCATCTCTGGCAAAGCATCAGGGTCTATCAACCATATCATCCCAGGCTGACAGGTAATGTATCCCCTTGGAATGAAACCAGAAACTAAGCTCATTATTGAAGTCAATCATTTCTTGTCTGTATTGTGGCATCATCCTAGGTGAAGGTAGAATGCTGCTTAAGGCTAGGGACATGCCCGCCTGGGTCACATAATCAGAGAGCTCAGTCATGTCTCTCTTCATATGGTCCAGAGAGGTACAGCTCAAGTCATTCACACCAACATGGACTATGACAGCATCATAACAGTCCACAAATATGTAGCCAGGACGAAACCAATAAGTGCACAACCTCCTCGGAATAAGTAAGATTTATTGCGGACACAAAATAAAACAAAAAAGTTAGAACAAGCTGGTAAACTAGTGCAAGCATAAAAAGGTTAAGTGCTTTCACTCACAGTGTGAGCTTCTTCAGAACACTTTGTCCACAGTTAATACCATTAAATATTCAAACCTGGCGCCAAAAATTCAATTAAGACATTTACTTAAAGGAAAAGTTCTATCAAATAGTATTCCATAAAAAAAATCAGATACAGATTGTTGGACCTATTTTTTCTTAAAACCATTTGTTAATAAAATCTACTTTTAAATAACAATAATATGTTGTATATAAAAAAGATTATATTTATACGTAAGAAGATTGCGCTTACAAAAACACTATATTAAGGTGTTAATATATATAAACATATGCTACTGACACTGGTCTGCTGCTATTGTTACTGAACTAAATATGAAACACTGATGGAAAATAAGTATTGTAAAAAAATGACATAAAAATTGAATTGCTACGTTCAATTAATTATATAATAAGAAATATGAAATATTTCAATAACATGTCCCAGTCCTTCAAATAATTAAATAACATGTTTAAAATACAATATTTAAGTATGAGTTCAAGGTTGAACACATTTTTTGAAAATGTCATATGCCTATCGTGTCTACCTGATTTCCATCTCCAAGATGGGTTTACACGAAATAACGTCATTCAAACCCGGTGGGTTTGCTGCATCTAAATACAATTGCCACCATATTTCTTTAAAATTCAACAATTTCTTAGAATCCCCTCCTTTCAGATTACTATATATGATGTCTAATATAGCAAATTTGAATTTGTGGTTAATCCCCATTTTTTCTACATGTCTAGAAAGTGCGTTGGTAGAATCTTTTTTAGTAATACTATAAATATGGTCGTATATACGCCTTCGAAAATTTCTCTCCATTTTACCTACATAATAACTTGTGCATACCATGCACTTTGCAATATATATTACCATCTTAGTATTACAATTACCCTTTTTTAGTTTAACCACTTGTTTATAATCGTTGTAGATGCAAATTTTGTTCCCCTCAAGGATGTGTTTACATTGATTACATGCTCCACCTTTTTTAGTACCCACCAAAATGTCCTTCCTATCTCTATTATTCATATTTTGCATGTTAATTGTACCTTCTTTAGGGTTTTTTTGTAAAATTTTCTTAATATTGTCCCCCATTTTGTACACTATACCAGGTCTACTACCTACAATGTCTTTTACATTGGCATCAGAATATAACAGATACCAAAATTTATTCACAATATCTATTATTTTGTCAGAGATAGGACTGTAACATAAAATTAATGCCCGTTGGTACTTAGTTGACTCGTTTAAGTTGTTAAAATTTGAACTTCTGTTGTTATTAATTATTCCAAAACCAAACAAAGGTTTATATTTCTTACCCCACTCTTTAATCACATATTTCCCTACATCTTCCAACATATTAATTGGGTATCCCCTGTCTTTAAATAACCCAGTTATATAATCAATTTCGTCCTTCATTATCATGTAATCAGATGTCATCCGGGAGGCACAAATACATTGTCCCTTGAATATGTTCTGCTTTAATCTGATAGGATGACAACTATCATAGGTTAAATAATCGTTGGAGAATGTGTTTTTTCTGTAAATTTTGGGTTTAAGTTCACCATTATCTATGTATATATAGGTATCAAGATAAGCAATACCGTCAAAGCTCTTGGAATACGTGAACTTTAAATAGTCACTACTGCTATTCAAAAATTCGATAAATTTATCCAATTCCTCCTGGGTACCGCCCCATATTAAATGTATGTCATCCAAAAATCTTGAATAATGTAGGATGCTCTTATACCATGGACTGGTGAAAAGGGTGGTTTCTTCCCAGTCGGGCATCACCATGTTGGCAAATATGGGGGCACAAGCAGCCCCCATTGCAACACCTTTGGTCTGTCTGAAATATTCTCCTTCAAAATAAATAAAATTGTTGTCCAAAACCATTGACATACATTCAGTAATGAGGCAAATCTCATCCCATTCTAATTCTGAATGTTTAAAAATACTGTTGGTAAATGCGTTCAATCCTGCTTGTTTGGGGATACAAGAGAATAAATCTATTACATCAATAGTGACAAAACAATTTTCTTCCTTCCAAAAAGTTGTAGGGTACATACTCAAAAATTCCCACGAGTCTTTGACCATGTGTGGAATTTTCATGTAAACATGTTTTAACATGATGTCAATGTATTTACCTATGGGGTAAGTTTTGGATCGATTACCTGACACTATCGGTCTAAATGGGGGATTCATAATATCTTTATGTATCTTAGGTATTCCTATCAGGGTAGCCATTATAGGATGTTTCACTCTCAAATAGTTGTGTGTTTCTCCAGATATCCTTCCGTCTATTAGGAATTCTTCTAGATATGAATCAATTCACTGATTTGCAATATTCACTTTGTTAATAGAAATTGTTTCATAATTCCCTGATGTATATAGTATATCATACATTTTCATGATATATTGTATCTTGTCATATATGACTACCCCTCCCCTTTTGTCAGGTTTCATGACTCGAATTTGGTTGTTCATCCTTAGTGCATCTGTTTCATTCTCATGTTTGGTTAAGTTATTGGGCAAAATAATTTTTTTGTATTCATTATGCATGTTGTAAATTTCCTTAGTTACTACCTTCTCGAATATTTCTACTCTAGGATAATATGGTGGAATAAAAGTACTTTTAGTTTTTAAATTCATTTTTTTAAACTCCTTATTGCTCTCCTCTTTGTTCTCTCGTTTGAATGTACTCGACTTGTTGTTGAAAAATATAGCTAAATTAATTTTCCTTACATACTTTTTTATCTCACATAAGCAGTCAACTAAATTGAAATGTGGGTTAGGGATATATTTCATACCCTTAACTAATAAATCAAAATGACTGCTATTTATATCTATGTTAGAAAAGTTATATATTGTAAAATTATCACAT
Source organism: Protopterus annectens (assembly GCF_019279795.1). NCBI lineage: Eukaryota > Metazoa > Chordata > Ceratodontiformes > Protopteridae > Protopterus > Protopterus annectens. The sequence continues at coordinate 140,641,137 of NC_056742.1, read as the reverse complement.
GTATAGGTATTATCCTTTACTAGAATTTCTTTTGTCTTAATATTAGAAACTCTGGATTTCTTTGACATAGTTTTTGGTTCAACACCTATTGTCTGTTATTGATCCTTCCATACCTTGACTGTTGTTTCCAGTTTGGATTCCAATAGGGTTGAGTGTATTTCTCCTGTCGCCCGTGAAAATGGGATTCATAATTCAAAATATGAATAATAGAGATAGGAAGGACATTTTGGTGGGTACTAAAAAATGTGGAGCATGTAATCAATGTAAACACATCCTTGAGGGGAACAAAATTTGCATCTACAATGATTATAAACAAGTGGTTAAACTAAAAAAGGGTAATTGTAATACTAAGATGGTAATATATATTGCAAAGTGCATGGTATGCACAAGTTATTATGTAGGTAAAATGGAGAGAAATTTTCAAAGGTGTATATACGACCATATTTATAGTATTACTAAAAAAGATTCTACCAACGCACTTTCTAGACAGGTAGAAAAAATGGGGATTAACCACAAATTCAAATTTGCTATATTAGACATCATATATAGTAATCCGAAAGGAGGGGATTCTAAGAAATTGTTGAATTTTAAGGAAATATGGTGGCAATTGTATTTAGATGCAACAAACCCACCGGGTTTGAATGATGTTATTTCGTGTAAACCCATCTTGGAGATGGAAATCAGGTAGACACGATAGGCATATGACATTTTCAAAAATTGTGTTCAACCTTGAACTCATACTTAAATATTGTATTTTAAACATGTTATTTAATTGTTTGAAGGACTGGGACATGTTATTGAAATATTTCTTATTATATAATTAATTGAACATAGCAATTCAATTTTTATGTCATTTTTTTACAATACTTATTTTCCATCAGTGTTTCATATTTAGTTCAGTAACAATAGCAGCAGACCAGTGTCAGTAGCATATGTTTATATGTTTATATGTATTAACACCTTAATATAGTGTTTTTGTAAGCGCAATCTACTTACGTATAAATATAATCTTTTTTATATACAACATATTATTGTTATTTAAAAGTAGATTTTATTAACAAATGGTTTTAAGAAAAAATAGGTCCAACAATCTGTATCTGAATTTTTTTATGGAATACTATTTGATAGAACTTTTCCTTTAAGTAAATGTCTTAATTGAATTTTTGGCGCCAGGTTTGAATATTTAATGGTATTAACTGTGGACAACAGTGTTCTGAAGAAGCTCACACTGTGAGTGAAAGCGCTTAACCTTTTTATGCTTGCACTAGTTTACCAGCTTGTTCTAACTTTTTTGTTTTATTTTGTGTCCGCAATAAATCTTACTTATTCCGAGGAGGTTGTGCTCTTATTGGTTTCGTCCTGGCTACATATTTGTGGTCGGTTGGAGAGGTTGTTTTAAATTCTGTTGTCACTTGAGCATCATAACAGTACCTGTTGTTGAGGGACTTGAGTGCATGTGTGATGTGGCAGATCCTGGTGCCTGACAAACAGTTAACTGTGACTTTTTCCTTATCCAGCCTGGTGAGTGGGACATCTGTGTGTCTCTCAGTGGAGTCACCTATTATCAAAACATTAGATTTTGTGAATTGCCTTAGGGACTTGTTTGATGAGACACTGGTGTGTGTGTTTTCATGTGTACTGTGTTCAGCTGGTGATGTATTAAATGAAGTGTGTTTGTATTTGGGAGGTCTCTGATCTTTAGGTAGGCTTCTGGTGAGTACCTCTGCATATGTGAGTTTAGGTTTTGTATGCATGGTTGGTGCAGGAGGTGACGTGTGTGAGATGACAACCTGCTTAGTATCTGATATGCTGATTTGTGAGCGAGAAAGCAGAGATTCTAGATTCTTAATATAGACACGTATCTCACATATTGAATTTGTGTGAAGTAGAAGTAATGGGTTGTCAGTGTACACGAGGCAGTTGCTACATTATCTCAGGATGCCCATGTCGACCAGGCTGGTGGGAGAAACAGAGGGGAAACTGCCCATCCATAATACCGGGTCTATAGTACGTTATCGAATACTCATGTATTTGAAAAACGTAATAGTCGACCCGTAAATGTCGAAAATGTCAAGCGTCGAACATTTCAATGGAGATCTCCGTACAGTGCGAAAATGGAAGTTTTCCATTGTCTGCACTGTATGGCGATCTCGGAGTTGGTATATTTAAGTAGCAGGGGTGTGGGGAGTGCAGCCCCCCCTGCTTACAGCGTTTAAATGGTTTGCTTGGGTGGGTTTTTGTATTTTTAGTAGTTCGACATTTGACATTTTCGACATTTAGGGGTTGACTATTACGTTTTTGAATACATGAGTATTCGATAACATAATATAGACCCATAATACCAGGTATAGTACTGTGATCAGTAACAAGAGGACTAGAAGGACCAGTTATGGCTGAGGAGCTATTAAAAAGCACTAAACTGTGAGAGGCTTTGTGGCTGAGACTTGTGTAGGTAGATCAGAGGCTCATTGAGTGTCCCTCTGGACAATGAAGCACAACAGGGAGAAACTTCAGATGGAAAACAAGTAGTTGTCTAAGGGAAAATATGTCTATCAGGGACTTTGAGTCTATAACCACCAGTGGTAACCCCAACTATGCAGATGGTAAGTGATGGTGAGCACCACACAAACACGGGCAATAAATAGCAAAGAAATTAAATAGATTTAAAACACTCTAACCAATGATAGCACAGGAGACTGGGCTCTGGGCCAACAATCACCACTCAGGTGGGTCCTTAATTACACTCTTCTACCACAAGGGTACAAGAGAGGCCCTCTTTTGTGGAGGAAAGCTGGATTTAGTGCTCAGAAACTGCAAAAAAACAGACTGGTTCCAGCAAATCTGAACCAAGTCTATGCTAGGCTAAAAAGTGCAGCTAACAGCAAAATACAGCAAAAGTACAGCTCAGAAATACCAGCACACAGTAAAAACAGTACAAGAAATGCAGATCAAGTAAAAATGTTACTTATTTTACAGTAGAAAGCAGCGGATGCTTCAGATAACACAGCCGATCAGTTGCAAGTTGTTAAGCACTGTGCAGCTCTGGTAAACTGTGTTCAAGAGTGAAACAACATTATAAAGCTGGGAAATATTTAGTGTGTGTGTGTGTGTGTGTGTGTGTGTGTGTGTGTATATATATATATATATATATCTATATAGGTGAATATATATATATATATATATATATATATATATATATATATATGTGAATATATATATATATATATATATATATATATATATATATATATATATATATATATAGATATAGGTGAATATATATGTATATAGGTGAATATATATATGTGAATATATATATATATATATGTGTGTGTGTGCGTGTGTATGTATATATGTCACACACACACACACACACACACAAACACACGCTTTTAAACTTAAACTAATGAATGTAAATGCGTCCACCTTTAAGGAGCACACTGATATGGAATCATTTTTGTTAGCATTAAGAGAACTTGAAAATGCCTTGTATAGAGTTAAAAGACTACAATTGCAAATACATCATATGGAGGTGTGTCTTCCAAGAGGTTTGAGAGTACTTCTAATGCCCACCTATGGTAATACTTACACAGAGATGCTAAGTGGCAAGCACTCAACTTAGAAGTGAGCTTTAGTTACATTAAGTTATTCAAAGAGTTGTTTGAACCCATAGAGCAAGAACTTATTATAACAGTTGAAAAGTTGCACAAAGAAATTGAGATGAAATATACAGAAGATGTATACATTAGTAAATTAGATGACTTATATTTCAACATTTCAGCATATGACACGAAGCTTGAACAGATCAATGCTAGGAAGCTTGTCAGGGATTATAATGATTTTAAAAATGGGCAGATTTTCAGGCGGCCACAAACTGTTAGCAAGGATTCTGAAACTAGAGCTAACATCAATGAGGCAAGAGAATCAGCATCAGCTACACAAGACTCAACTTTTGAATCTACACAAAAATCTGACCAGGCCAAAGTTAGGGATAAGCAAGATGCAGTAACAGACATTGTTTTACAGCAACATCATCCAGCTGACCTAGGTGCAAGATGTAAGGACAATTTGATTCTTCCCCCAGTTCTTCTGGCTCTCCCTTTACAAGTATCAAAGCATTGGACAGCCAAGAGAGCATGATCTCAGAGCAGGGGCAGGAAGAAAAGGAGACCATTAATAAAACGGAAAGAACAGCATGGGCAGAAGAAGAAACAACAAAAAGTGAATGATTTAGTGATAAATTTATCCAGCATGACAATGACTGAAGCTCACTCTGCATTACTGAATAAAGGGCTTAATTACATTCCTGTTGCATCCTTCGAGTTGAGTGATGTCATCTTAAAGCTTAAAATGTTTGGAGGAATACTAAGTTAAAAACCATTTATGGCAACAATGAATATAAGAGCAGCATTTTGAGGAAACCTAGCATGTACATTCCACAATGTAATTCTGCCAGTGAAACATTACTGAGAGTATGTGAAGCTGAAATATTCTGAAGGTGCACAAAAATCGTAACAACCCTCTGATGCGTATCATCATATCAGGTAATGGGTGGACAACACAGCTTATTTTTATATTTATAGAACAGCAACTGAAGAAAGTTTTATACACAGCACTAGCAGTAATCAAGGACACCAAACATTTTTAGATATGATTTATGATTATACCAGCTGTTTGGAAAATAGTATAAAACACCTGATGGTAACTCTTGCTGCACAAAGTTTATTTACTGTTATTCCTAACACCTATGGTATTCATGCCATTAAAAGTTTTCTCCAAGAGAAAAGTGAATATGACAATGAGAAAATCAACCTTATAAGTATGTTACTCAAACTCATACTTGAGAATAACATCTTCATACTTGATCAGAACATCTACTGGCAAAAATGGGGTGTCACTATGGGCACCCCATGCGCAAACAGCTATGCCAACCTAGTGTTGCTAGCTGGGAAGAAGCGCACATTTTTAACAACAATCCTTTTTCATCAGTATTTAAATTTTACAAAAATGTTTGTCAATGACATTTATTTGCTATGGGATGGTACCTCTGAAGAACTGAGTCAGTTTATTCAGTATCTAGAAGCCTCAATATATTTTCTCAGGTTTACAGTGCGTGAATCTTACACTTGGATAGATTTCTTGGATATCTCACTAAGAGTTGATGCAGACTGGGTCTTACATACCAGTCTTCATAGGAAAGAATTTTGGAAGAATAACTCACTCTTTCGTACTAGTATGCACCCACAATGCATATTCGCCAACATTTTAAAAGCCAATTAATTAGAACTTTCAGAATCTGCACAGTGGATGATGAATTTATTCAAGCCAGTGAGAATATAGGTTATCAGTTTAGAGATAGAGGTTACACAAAACATGAAGTGGAAACAGAAATAACTGCAGACTGTTTTTTCTAAGAAAAAGTCTGACTCTGTAAATTTAGGAAACAATGTGACTACATCTACTCAGAAGACTCAAATTGTGCTCACATATGCTAATGACATCAACTATGTCTGTGATATTATTAAAGAAAATTGGAAAATTTTGACAACAGATACAGTGATAAAGGATATAGTAGGGGATGCACCGTCATTCTGCTTTAAACAAAATAAAAATCTAAAGCAGCATTTATGCTTCACTTCTCAGATGAACAACAACATAAGATCTGAGAGAACTGGTACTTATCCATGTAGGATGTGTACATCTTGCAAGCATATCATAGGATCAGAGGAAGTCACTAGGCTATTGGCCCTGAGGTCCTTATAAGCCTAGCCGAGAGTTTAGCCCATGTTTAGACAAGTCAGCACCCAATGCCCCTGTCCAGCAGGGACACAGGTGGAATCCTAGGAATGTATTTTCTGTTTCCCATCGAGTTATCCAGGTTGTGCTTAAAAAGAGGTAAAGAGGTACTCTGCTTGACATGAAGAGGGAGTCTATTCCACAGATGAGGGAGTCTCTTGGACACAAATCTGCCCAACCAACAAGTTCTATTGATGTCACAGATCAGGTTGAGGCCACGCATGCAGATTACTCAAGTGGAGCTTGGCTTGTGGATATGCAGCAGTCCCATCAAGGCGGGGTCCGAGATCCCTTTCTATGCCAGACAGAGGTCACCTCAGAGGAGTCTGTATGAAACTTATTAGAGGGAAAGGGCTTTTAGCCTATCTGTGTATGGTAAAATTTTGAGGTCCTGGATTCTCCAAGTGAGGAGCCTCTGTGGTCGCGCCAGCTGCTGCATGTGCTTAGTAAGGTACATGCTGAATGGGGCACTGTACTCAATAATGGATCTTATAAGGTAAAAATAAAGGGATGTTATGACCTCCTTGTCCCTGGATGAGATACCCTTACTTATGAGGTGGGCCATGTAGAAAGCTTTCCGTAAAATGGAAGCAACGTGGTGATCAAAAGTCAGGTTGATATCAACCTGGGTGCCCAAATCCCTCACGACTGATTGCGTGCTTAGGACATTGTTATTAATGTGATAATTTGTGGGGACATCACTCTCTCCAAAGGAGATGATGATGATGATTTTTTGGTATTCAGCTTGAGGCCATGTTTCTGGCATCAGTCATTTGTTTGGGTGAGACCCTCTTGGAGGATGTCCACATCACTAGGGGAATTGAGGACAGCACCTAGGTTGCAGTCATCTGCAAGCTTTGTCAGCCATAGCCCACTGGTTTTGGCCTGCACCTCCGAAAAGTATATCCCAAATAACAGAGACCCCAAGACCGAACCCTGGGGTATGCCGCTTGTTATGGGTCTACTGCTTGAGATGGCTTCCCCTATTTTGACTAGGTAGATTCTATCAGTGAGCCAGTTAGCTATCCATCTGGTAACATACAGATTGATGCCAACCTGAGAGAGTTTATCAATTATCCATCTCATATCTCCAAAAGAAGTGAATTTATACATCCAACATTTGGAGACAGATATTTTCAAAAACTATATGCTTACTGTAAAACAAGAAATGTTGTTTACATTGCTTGCTGCAGCTTGTGCAGCCGTTTCTATATAGGAAAAATTAACATGCAGTTGAAAGAATGTATTTCAAAGCACATAAGTGACATCTGCTTGGGAGACATGAAGAATACTCTGTAAAGCACATCTCTATCAATCCTGGCCACAATTTTCTTTTCATGGTTTTACAAGTAATAGAAAAAAGTGTTAGGGGAGGTAACATCGTAGACAAAATGGAGCTTGCAGAAATGAGATGGATTGGGGATCTGCAAGCTGATAAACCATCTGGTTTGAATGTGAATTTACCTCTTAAGCCAGCCGTCAAAGGACGTAGGCTGCACAGATGATCATGATTGGTTATAATGTTTCTAAAGTGACTATATTATGATTCAACCTTCAAAGCCAAACCCTGATGGTGTCAGCAATTTGACAGATTTTGATTGTATACTATGTTTTTTAAATAGTTTTACTTACTGAGCATGAGTGTATCTGATGAAGGGTTAGTGTTAACCCAAAAGCACTCATCTTCTTTTTATTGTTTTAGTGTTTTATTAAAGTTTATAACCTTCACCATGGTGATCAATTTTTTTTACTCTATGCTTATATCTATATATATCTATATATATCTATATATATATATATATATATATATATATATATATATATATATATATATGGATTCACTTTAGAAGCTCAAAATACTGAAATATCGAATTGCAGTATTTTGTGCCCATAAGATCGAATCTAGCAAAGAATGAAAACTCAGAAGCACGAAATTCAAATTTGCGATAATATGGAAGATTTTGAATTAACACTTCTGGTGTTTCGCTGTGGCTATGGATTCAGGCAAGTGCTTATGTGTTAAGGGTTTTGGGTAGGGGCTGTGGTGTGTATTAGTGCGTTTTGTTACTATGATGTGTGTGCGAGAGGAGAATGTAGCTTGTGTGGTGGTGTTTTGTGTGTTTTTGTATGTAGTGCGACCTCGGAGTTAGAATATATGAGTAGGGTGTGCAGGAGGGCTTGCACTCCTTCTTTTATGTAGGACAGATCTTGTGTGTGGGGAGGAAGGTGTGTGTTTGCGTGTAACAGAAGCGCTAATTCAAAATCTCTGGTATGAGAGATTTTGAATTTTGCGCTTCTGAGTCTTTGTTCTTTGCTGGATTTGACTTTGTGGGTGCGAAATACTGACATTCGATATTTCAGTATTTCGAGCTTTTAAAGTGAATTCATATATATATATACATATATATATATATATATATATATATATATATATATATATATATGTATATGCATATATATATATATATATATATATATATATATATATTACATATAGATAGAGATAGATACATAGATAGATTATTTGATGTGCAACAGGCAGGAGAGAGACAACAGTGAAGGGATGAGATGGGGAGGATGCAGGAACATGTGGAGACTTGTGAGATGATGTATTGGACTGCAGGTTTTAAAGTGTAAAGTCAAAATCCATAAGGGTCAGTGGCTGGCAGGCTATCAGTGAGCTGCTTGCAAACAAAATGGAGCATAATGCCAGATAGATTGTTTATTTAAATAATCGATTTGTGTGTGGCTTTTTAAATTACTTGAAAAAGTTTTTTTACATGAAAGCTTATGAATTTTATGAAAGAAATTATTGTTACAGCACTTTACTGTTTTTTACTTTATTAATTTTGTTTTTGTGCAGTCATTTATTAAATACATTTTTATATTTATTTTGTTTTGTTTTATAATGCCAGTCTATGAAACCAAGCCCCTGCATGCTTTCCCAAACTAATCTACTTTATATCTGGTAATCAGGCTGGTTGATAAGCCATAATGGCTCTTTTTAATCATGCTTCAAGCATACAACATAATATACAATACAAAGGAGACCAGTATTATAACTGTACTATTAAATTATACTTACTTACTCAGACATAGTAATAAACATGTATAACCACAGAATTATGCAGAAGATAGGTGACAAAACAGAAAATACAGAACGATAAAAAACATCATTACAACTGTCACAAACCATAATGACCATTTAGTGAAAAAAAAAACAGGTATGATGTCAGAAAGGAAATACTTCTTGCACTAACTGTATTGGACCGAGCGTCATATTTAGAAAACATCTGTGAGTACAACAGATGAGAACACTAAAGGTAAATAATCACATGTATTTGTGAATTAGATTGTTGAGAATATTAATAACGTAATGGATAGTAATCTCAGCAACAAAATATGACAGAGGCAGGTTAAAACAGTATGGTAACACTGCTAAAACAGGCCACTGTGTGGAATAAGATATGGTCTGTGAGTATTCCCACCCCTAAAGTAGTGATTCCATCTAATCCTGCCCACACACCTAGTTTTGTCAGTGTTATAAGCTCCAGACTCCACCATGGCTACAAATAATAGCCTTCTCTCCAGGTGAATGGGTAAAGTGTCATATTCCTCTTAATTCCCATGCTGCCTCTCTGGTAACAAAGCCACTAACTCAACTTAAAATTAACTGAATCACAGTAAGGTCTTTATCTCTCTATGCCAAAGGAGCTGGACAGAAAGATTTTTTTAATGCTTGTTTTACAGATGAGAAAGGTTGACATTCAGAAAGTCCTGTGACAAACTTCAAATATCAGTGCTATGAACCTCAGAATGGCTGGAGTGAGCTATGGAAAGAATAGACATGCACTCCATGCACCACAGTTCTGCATAGTCTTCCACAATACTGCAAACTATAGCACCCCAAATTCCAATTTTTAAATCATCTCCTTGTCCAAAGCCTATTATGGGGCATAAGAAACTGCTGTGACTTACAACGTAGGGATAAACACCTGCCATAGATTCTATGTGCTTCTACATGGGTGACAAAAAAACAGCTGTATTTAATGGAATATTTATTTATTTGTCTTTGTTTACCAGGAAAGTCTGACTGGGTAAAACCCATTTTTCAGCGGAGGCACAGGGATAAAAGCTCCATTTGCTCGCCTTCCATTATACTAAGTTCCAGTCAAAGACAGAGAAGTTACAGTTCTATCTACATTTATACACAAACAGTAGTTACATTTATACATATACATTCTAAGATTTTATAGAGGTGGAAGTTACTAAACAGAAAGCACGTGTGACTTAGTGGATTGTACAGGCAGCAGTTATGTGTAAAAATTGTTTTGTCATTTCAGCAAGAGGTTGAGAATATTAAGTTTAAGGAGAGTATTTGGATAGTATTGTACAGTAAAAAAGTTTTAACCCTGTGATGAGCATGTACAGGACCAGAATTGGTTAAGATGTTGTTTAAGCAGTGGTTTAAAACTAAAGAGCTTGGCAGAGAGCTTTATTTGTGTGGAGATAGTATTCCAGAGTTTAGCAATGCATTGAGAGTAGAGCAAGTCTCCTGCAACATTATTTGACTTATTTGTAAGTAATAAGAATTAGTTACTAGAACGTAGGTCCCTTACTGGACAGTAGGGTAGTAATAAGTTTTGTAGTGCAGGGCATTTTTATGGATGATGAATGAGTTTGTGTGCTGTAGTCAGCTGTGAATATGTTAGACAGTTGTGTAGTTGAAGCCCGTTTAATTGCCTTAAGATAAGACAATGGTGGGTCATGTGAGAGAGACTGCTGGCAAATTTAGCTATTTTATTGTAGCAGGAGGCAAGTTTCTTTCTTTGGGTATTGTTTATGCTTATTAGGATAAGAGCAGAGTACAAGAGAGTCAGCAGGAAAGAGGTGGTGGCTAGAGTTTTTCTTGCAGTATCTGTAAGGAATCCATTGATCCTTTAAAAGGAGCCTAGTTTTTGGTGTGTACATTTAATAGTGTGCAGTATATGCTGGTCATATTTGAGATTGTTATCTATCATAACCCCTAGAGGTTTACTCTGAGTTACAGTTTCAGTGAAAGTATTATTTGCTGAGTTTATGGTAAAATATTGCTTTTGATTTTGGCAACTTTTTAAAACTTAGTTTACTCTGGGTTGAGTAAGAGATTTGATTCTTTGAGCTAGGTTTCCAGAAAGAAGAAAGATTTTTGGGTAATGTCTTCGACTTTATTTATTGTTGAGGCTGTATCAATTAATGTTGATTCATCTGCATACTGAACTAAACTAGCATGGTGAGTGGAGGTGTGGAGGTTATTAATACATATATTAAATAGCAGAGGACTCAAGATAGTGCCCTGAGGGATACCTGTAGTAATTGGTTGAAAGGATGAGTAGGTTTGCTGCCATTTAATAGCTTGTTGCCTTCCAGATAGGTAACTAAGGAACCACAACAAGGAATATAGTGAAAGTCCTATTGAAGAGAGTTGAATGAGCAGTTGCTGGTGCGAGACAGTATCAAATGTCTTTGACAAGCCTAAGAACATATATAGGTAAATGACCAGACAAACATCTGTATACCAATCTCACAACAAAGCCATACAGTATTTTAAATCATGGTAGGTAAAATATGCAGTGCCTGTTAACTCAGAACATCCAGTTGGAATATTGCCAGATGTAAGCCTCATATGATATAGACTGTAATGGATATAAACATTTCACTGCTATATTAATTTTATTTATTTATTCATTTATTTTATTTAACAGGGAAAGTGCGACTTGGAATGAAGCCAATTTTCAGTGGAGGCCCAGGGAGAAACTCTCCAGATGCATGTCTTTATAATGTGGGAGGAAACCAGAGCACCCAGAGATAACCCACACGAATGCAGGGAGGACATGCAGGCTCTGCAGAGAAGGCACCCCAGCCAAGAATCAAACCAGAGAACCACTTGCTGTGAGGTGACAATGCCGTTCAGTTGTAAATGAGGAATGAGGCAAAATGTAACTGATATGCCATAGAGTGTTTTGCAAGCCAGCAAGTCATGGTAGCCATGCCAAGAACAATCAGATAAAAGGCAGACAGGACATGCTGTTCTATAAATACTGTTTTCTTCTTATCACATTATATGTTGCAGTACGTAATGTAATGTTGTGCTATCTTCTGGAAACTTCTAGTAGCTCATATGTCAGACTTGGCAATGGCACAGCTCCTGTGATGATCAGGTGATAAGGGCAATTGATCTGAATTGCTGACTGCCAACTTGATAAGACAGAAACTGGCATATAATCCTACCTGATGTTTCAAATGAATACATAATCGGTGACAGATATCAATAGTGTTTGATAACTGCACACTGTTGCCTCAGGTAACAGCCAGCACTCACCACACTTAAACAAGCTTTGCATTGATCTTCTGCAGAGGAGAGTTATGATAACTAGTGTCCTGGGGCTTAATTTTCCTTGTACCAAACCCACTGTTATCCTAACAGCAAATAAAAAATTGTTCAAGGTTATTTTAGTACAGGATTTCAAGACAGCTGAACTCTGAAGAGTAGGATGATTACAACTCTCCTAGTCTGAAAAAAAGTACAAAAAGGCAGCAAAATCTAACAATTTAGGTACATCTAAGTTAATTGCTATTCACTATACTATCTGGACAACAGCAAAGAAGAAATCTGGAGAATGTAAGACAAAATCAATTGGATGACAAGAAAAAAAAACAGTAATGAATCTTGTATGTGTTCAGCAAAAAGCAGTTCAGGTTTCAACTTTGTTGTAAGAGGTGGCTTCCAATGATTTAGATGAAAAATAAATCAAATGCATCCTATAGCATTTAAAAGAAGTGAGAAACTCGAGAAATATATAAAGTCAAATGATAAAAGTCTGGAAAGAATTGAAGAAGGTTTAAGTAGTTATTTAGATGAACCGATAAAACTGCAGAAATCAGGCTGAAATGAAGGAAAAGACACAGCAACAAGAATCCTGCACGGACGGCAAGTGCAAAGGCTCAAAAATCAGACTAGTCCACATAAAATAGCCAGCACTCACTGGAATAGATTCAATATAAACTTTATTATTAAATCAACCCACTGTCAACAGACCGGTTTCGGCCCACAGGCCTTTTTCAATTGAAAAAGGCCTGTGGGCCGAAAGCGGTCTGTTGACTGTGGGTTGATCTAATAATAAAGGTTATACTGAATCCATTCCAGTGAGTGCTGGCTATTTTCTGTGGACTGAAATGAAGGAAAGGCTAGCTGAATATGAGGCTTTCCAAGACTAAATATTTATAAAATAGTATAGTTAGAAGACAGAGCATGCAGAAAAAAACTGAAATTGTCCACTAGGCTAGACAAACTGGAAGAAATGGACTGGATTCACTTTATAGAAGTACAAAATTGAACTGGTATTCCACAGCAAGATTTGTTAACTGAAAGAGCATACCATCTGCATGCTCCAAATTTGGTCATGAGAAGAAAACCAAGATCTATAGTAGTAAAAATGTAATCATGACCTAGAAAGACATCATAGCTTTTGTGGAAAATGACTATTCACTGTACACCAAGCACAGGAGGAGCAAGTTTATTCCTGCAATCAATGGATTCAGAGGCAGTTGTGAGATTCAAATTACTATATACAGCTGTTTTTAGAATAATTTTTCCTGGAAGATCAGACATTTATGGATGGAGAACAGGCTAAGGAGGAAATAAACAAAAGGTTTACTCAAACAAAGAGTGAGCCTGCAAGCTGAAGGAGACTCTGCTTCTTATTCTTCTAACAACAGCAAAGCCCATAAAAAGAACTTACCAGTGAAACATTTTCCATTGTTCTAAAGGAAGACAATGGAGTGACAGAAAAAAGCAAAGGAGATAACCAGAAAAATCAGAAGTACCTTGGATTTGAACCAGAGACTGGTGTTTGGTGGTTGAAATGACAAGGAAGAAGACCAGTGCTAATGTGAGAGTAGGAAATAAATGGAAGAATTGTAAACTATCATTTCCATAAGATGCATTTTGGATATGAAAACTGTGCTTATGCAAGAAGTGTATAAAAAAATGGAAGTTTGTTGACTATGCTAAATTGAAGGGAGGACTCTAAAGCATAACTCCTACTTTGTCATCAATGTTTAATAGGCCAATGAATGAAATGTAGATGCGCTTTCTTACTTATTTGTTTAAAAAAGAGAAAAAAATAAAGAATGGGTGGTGGAAATGATTTAACAGTCATTAGGGAACATAAACATGTTTACAGAAAAAATAGCTAGGGAGTAGGACAAAATTAAAACAGAAAAAAGAGATATGGAAAAAAGAAATAGTAATTATTTAGAGGGGATGTCAAAAGTTAAAATAACTGCAGAAGAAGGGGGATTTCATAAAAGAAAAACAAGAGCAACTGCTGAATACTAAAGGTAAAAGAAGAGGGTATTTGGATTATAGCCCAAGTTTAGAAAGTTGCTTTTATGATTTTTTTAAGACAACTCCAGCACATAGAAACTCTTAGGCAACAGAAAGTAGAAGGAGTCTGAGAGCATATGCCAAGAAAAGTAACCAGAGACCCTGTAGAGGTATTAGACATATTTTCAGAAATTCTTTGAAAACTTACACATAGCAGAAAATGGGAAAATAAAGAAAAGGCACAAATGAAAATATTCATGAAGGCCTTAACTATGCCAAAGGTAGAGGAAGATGAGGTCGAAGAAATAATAGCTAAGATAGGATGTGATTTGACATCTCCATCAACAGATGGTATACATGAAGGAGTTTGGAAGTTAGGAGGGAAGAAAGTGACAAAGATGTGGAAGGTTTTGTTCAACAACTTTTTTAAAGGAGGGACAGACCAACATCTTGGAAGAAAGCTGTGGTGGCTGTATTACCCAAAGAGGGTTAAGAACCTTCAGACCCAGCTTTATATAGATCAAGTTCAATTTAAGCCATGAGTGTTAATTTCTGTACTAGCTAAGAGAATGGTAAAGGTGTTGCCAAAATTCATAGATATGGATCATTGTGGTTTTGTGGATGGGAAGCAAACATTTGACAACATTAACAGAACAATGATGATCGAGAGGGAATCAGAGAGTAAAAAAAAACCTGCTACTGTTGGTGAGTCTTGATATAGAGAAGGCATTCTGTAGAGTCAACTGGGATTTTATGAGTGGGGCAATGGTAGCATTTGTGTTCCCTAACAGAATAATAGGGTTAATTGGGGGTATATGAAGGGTCTGAGACAAGAATTAAAGTGGTAGGGTTCCTCTCCAACAAGTTGTGTTTGAAAAGAGGAACCAGGCAGGGGTGTCATCTTTCCCTGTTTGTTATCTGCTTTATACTTGTAGCCACTGGCAAAGAAAATAAGGGACTCACAGACTCAAAGATATAACTGATATGTTAATCAAGAAGAGTTAGCTTTACTCAGAAATTATTTTTTTCAGAGATGATTTTTTTTTTACTTGATAAAGCCAGAAAATGACAGTTCCGTTTCGTGGAACATTTTGAAAGAGTTTCAAGTCTTTTTAGAATATAAATTAAATGAAGCTAAAACAAAGGCTATAGCTGTAAACAATGTACCTACACATGAGTTGGTTCAGCAATATCCAAATCTATGGGGACATGATAAGGTGAATTATTTAGGTGTATGGACTAAGGTGGATTCTAGTATGGCAGTTAACTAAGGATGTGTAGGAAGAGACTAAGCAAAAGGTAATACAAAACTGAGAAATTGGAAGCTCTTAATTATGGATATGGATAAGATATAACCAATGAAAATGTTTGCAGACACATTAGTTTTATTTTCAGCTTAAGCATATTTTTATTAGCCAGAGGAGAAGGTATGGACCACAACTAATAAACAGTTGAAGGAGTTTATCTGTGAGGAGAAAAAGACAAGAGTTAAATGGGATAAGTTGTTTCTCCCCATAAATTAAGGTGGTTTAGGATTTCCTGGTTTGAAGTGATATTTTATGCAATTAAGGCTCCTATACATAACACAATCAGGTGATTACACATCAAAGTGGAAAAGCATGATGATGAAACATGGAGGGGGAGGGGTGTTCAAGAAATAAGGTGAAAGTAGGATCTGAAATGTAGGTCCTTACAGAGACTAATATCCATAAAGTATATTATATTATAAGGTAGCAAAAAGTGTTCTAAGAACTAAGCTAGAAAGTGAATGAAGAAATAAAATTTTATCAATAGGGATGGCTGCAAATACAGGCACAGAAAATAGGCAAGGGAGGACTGGAAATTTACTGAAGTAAATTATCAAAGGAACCAAGGTATTAGGAGCAAATAACAATGGAGTAAAGGTAATAGAGTGGAATAAGGCCAATCAGAAATTAGGACTGCAGGTTACAGACTGCCTTTCCTACTGCTGATTGATAAGAGTATAGGCAAAGAGAAAGGGATAAGTAAGTGCTAGGTGACAATCCAGTTCTGGTTGTATTTTTAGTTGCATCTAGAATACAAGCTGCTAATAAAAGGAATAATTAATAGGACATATAAAATATTGCATGATAACAATACAAATCTATTAGAAGACGTTAGAAAAGATTGTCAATAGAGATTAGAAAGGCAGTATATAAAACAACGGTAGAAATAAATCTGTATGGCACCAAAATATACAACAAAATCCACAAGGTTTAGAATTTTTGCATGGATGGGGGGGGGGTAGACAGCAACTGTTAGAGGTGTAATGGAAAAGAGAAGTAATTGGTAACATTTTGGAGAATGTAACGAGCTGGCAGATTTAAAAATTCCCTAAAAGTACTTCATCGGGAATGTTGGAGAAGCAAATGATTATAAAGGAAATTATTCTTTTGAGCTGGGATATAGGATTTGAATTGCCTAAACATAGTAAGGCCCTAAATGCTACTGACTGCCAATAAAGCAATTACTAGTAGATGAAAATCAAAATTTAAACCAACTATAACTTGAAGTACTGCATATTGGAAAGGTGATAAAAGAATTGGAGGTGGGATCTTTAGAAAAAGGAAGAAGCAAATTATTAAAAATAAATACAATTTGTGGGAATACAAAAAAATAAAGAATAATGTTCAGAGGAGGAGTGAAGTTTAAAGGAAGGTAGGACTACAGCAGTTTGCATAATGTTGGAATGAATGATTAACTGTTAAAAAGGAAAACAAATTTGTAATGCAGGAAGCTAATGAAAATGTTTACAACAGTTTTGTTTTCTTTTCTATAACTGTATGTATATCAGTCTCATTTTTAAAATTGTGTGAATTTAATAAAGTGTTTTTAAAGAAAAATTTTGTACATGTGCATGTATGCACACACACGCATGTACACAGACTGTTTCAGGATGGCTTAAAGGAATTTCTCCAGTACAAACATCACTGTTTACCCTTCAAATAAGCCACCTTTTAAACAATGGCAAGGTAGCAAAATTTTGAACGGTAAATCTTTTAAGACAGAAGTCAAAAGCTGCATTTACATCAGTTCTACATAAATACCCTTAAGCTAATTCATAAATCATCAGCCACTACCTTTTGAAACATAATAATATATCACTTTACTTGAAATAAATAAAATTAACACACTTTATGAAATCAAATATACAAGCAGATATAAATATGCACAATGAAAATAAATGTGTTTAAACCAATAGCATATAAAAGAACTCTTAAAAGCTTAGTCTGACCTATCATTACTAGTAGTTAAAAATGCATTAATTCCTATGTACCTCTTACTTTTAAGTCCAAATAGCAGCTGCACAGTTACACAGGCAATAAAATGCCAAGCATTAGCTCTGTCAAGGAATGCACTCCACTACGTACAGTCCCAATGAAAGGCAGAAAGTAAAACTAACCATCTCTCTCGCTCTCACTCTCTCTGTCCCTCTCTTTCTACTTAAAATTTCATATAGTGTTTTTTGGCTTTTTTTTGTCTTCTTTTCACTTTAATACAAGGCTTCCATTTTCTATAGTTATATATTTCTGTGTGTGTGGGAGGTGCATCAGTCCATGTAAGACAATACATACTTTTGGCCTGAAGAAACATCTCTAAGAGGTGGAGTAATCTCTGCAATTGTGGACACATTTAATGTGTTCCCTCCAGTACAGCTATTTTGCATGTGTACTTTTAACTCCCACTGGGTGTGGCTTGAGCCTTTAAAAAAAATGAAGTTATCCCATTACAGTTCAAACAACTATTCATATCTCTGGAACCTTAAGTGTTATTAGAAAACTGTAAATGGCAAACCATTCAGGATAAATTAACCTTTACATTAGTGGTATTATTCATTTTGATGCTTTAAACTGGATTTTATAAGCCAAAATAAAGGCAGTGAATACCAATTTTGTAATATTGTATAAACATCTTATGATATCTCAGTAACCATTTGAGCAAAACACATACTGCCAAGAAGATTTTCTTCATACAGCTTTTATATGAAGCAATGCAGTTCTGTCCAATAAACAGATTTTCCAATGATTTAAGAATTAAGCATATATCTTCATCAGAAAAGGCATTCTCATTAGTTGAGTAATTCAAAATTAATGAATCTGTGGAACAAAATTCTTCTCTTACTATTTTATAAATTATTGATATATATATATATATATATATATATGATTTATTCTTATTTGAGTTACTATTGATTCTGAAAAACTCAAGTATCTTTGGAATATATTTTGTTTGAAAATCTATGGCGATTTGGATTTTATCACTAACATAATTTTACAAGATTGTATTATTACTTTCTAAACAATATCTTACAACCCACAGTATGTGATATAGGGAAAAATAAAAACAATAAATATTTAACTATATAATTAGAATTAATGAATCTTTTAAAATATATAAGGATGTAATCAATGAAGGGAGAGGAATAGTGTTTTTTTTCTTTTCATTTAAACATAAGTCTTTCCAGATCCAGTAAAAACTGTATTCATTACAAATTTAGAGAAAGATTCTAGATGTTATTATTTATTAATTTTTCATGAATGGATTTTCAAGTGGATTGGTAAGTGGAATTATAGATATTACATTGAGAATTATGGATTCAGCATATAATTCAACATTTGGAAAACTTAATCCACCTTCTTGCCAACTGTTAACATGCTAATTAAAGGATATTCTTGGTTTATTGGGGAACCAGAAAAAATTAAGAAGAATAGAATTTAATTTCTTAAAGATTTTTTAGGAGGGAGAATAATTAGAGATTGTAGATAGAAAAGTACTGTTGGTAGGATTATCATTTTTATTAAAGTAAATCTATCTTCCATTGTAAAAAATTGTTCCAATTAATAATCATTGTAGTAATAACATCTATTAAATTACTATAATTTGCTGTTATTTAATCTTTTACAGTAGATTTAATTATAATTCCAAGATAATTAGTGATTTGTCCCAAATAAAATTCTTATAGTTTCTAAAATAATTAACTTTTTATTAAAACACAGAGTTTCTCTTTTATCAGGGTTAAACTTTAAAAATGACACTTTTTCAAAGTAATTAATAGACTTAGTTTAATTTTCTATTGAAATTTCAACATCATCACTTGTTATTAAAATGTCATGTGTAAATAACTGAATTTTACAGGAATAAATTCCATCTATCGAGAATACCTGAATTTTGCGAATAAGTAAAGTTTGCAAAAGGTTCAATTGGTAGAGCAAATAATAGAGTTGACAAGGGGCAGCCTTGTTTTGTATCTTTTAATATTTTGAAAGAGCTGGAAACAAAAGAGCCAATTTTAACAAAAGAGAATGTTTTTTTTACTCTAGGGAAAATTCATATTAAGTGCTTTGAACAAATAATTCCAACTAATATAATCAAAAGCCTTATTTATATCTAGACCTATTATAGTGAGTTATTTTTGTTTTTATTAGCCAGCTCTATTAAAGTATTAAATCTAATTATGATATCCTGAACTTTTCTATGTAGTATAAAAACAGTCTGCTCATCATTTATTAATCTTGGCATAACAAGGTTCAATATTTTGCAAAAAAAGACATATAACTATTTTGCAATCAACATTTAATAATAAAATAGGATGGCAAAAAGAACATAAGATAGAATCATTATTTGCTTTCAAGATAGGAGATATCAGAAAATATTTCCAGGAGGGAGGATGGTTGATATATGTTTAACTTGTTCAAAAACTTTTAATAGGATATTTAAAATATTCTTCGGGAATAATTTGTATAATTCTGTGATTATACCATCAAGCCCAGGGCCTTATTTGGTTTAAGATTATTAATTTGATATTTTAAATCCTTAAAAGAGAATGACATCAATTTTAGATCTTGTTCTTTGGTTAAACCTTATTTTGTCTTTCAAAAAGGTGTTGGTTATGTTGTTGATTTCTAATTCTGTCTCTTTGTTATTAATTTCTTCATAATATTTGTTAAAGCATTATAGTATGTCTTTTAAATCAGTCACTTTTTATTTTTATCACCTTGTTTGGAAATTATTTCTTTAATATGATTAGTATTTATTTTTTTCTTATATCTTACATTGGGTTTATTAAGTTTGTAATTTAATTTTTTCCAGATTTATTGATATTATATGATGAAGTACATGAAGATATTTCTGATTTAATATTTTCATCTCAGCTTTTGCCGATTTGTCATAAGGTTTTATATCTATATTAGACTGCAAACAAATCAACTCTTTCTCCCACTCTTTTTTTTTTTTACATATGTACCAATTTTTAATTCTTCTATATAAATACATTTTTAAAGAATCCCAGAGAATTACTTCTGAAACATCTCCATTATTATTAATTTTAATGTATTGGTCTACTTCTTTTAGACACCATATCTTAAAGTCTTTAATTTTACTATATAAGCAGGGATTCTCTGATAGGAAATAAAATTTTTTAGCTTTAACTTTAATGTAAATATAATAGCACTGTGGTCAGATAAAGAACATGAAGTTATCGATACATTTTCAATTTTAGTAAATAAGCTACTAGAAGTAAAAATGTATCAATGTTTGCCTGGGTGCCAAATCTATAAAAATACTATGTAAAGTTAAGAGAGTTAATTGATTTAATACCATGGGTGTCTTTCAAATGTTGAGAATTAATAAAATAATCTAAGTGTTTAGCTGCTGAGGATAGCTTAGGAACCTTATCAGTAGTTGTGCCTTTACTGGAAAGAATACAGTTGAAATCTCCTGCAATAATCAATCCATTTTTTGTATATAAGGTTATAATATCCAAATATTTTTTAGTAACTTTGGCTCCATTTCCAGGTATCCAGTAAGAATTCACAAAAGTATAAGTTTTTTTGTCAGTTTCTACTACTGCTAAACCCAACATGCCATTTTTATCTGAATATGTATTTCAAATTTTAGGCATAGGTAATGAATTTCTCCAAAGAATATGAGTGCCTCTCCTTTTCGATTTAAAATGAGAACTCACAAGAGTTGAATGATCTTTTAACATTAGTCTATCTACATCTTCAGATAAATGTATTTCTTGTAAGAAAATTATGTGAGCTTTATGTAGTTTTTAATATTTGTTTAAGCTACCCCTCTTCAATGATTAAGCCCATTGATATTTAATGAAAGATAATTATATGTCAACATTCACAAGAACATGTAAATACGCTGATTTAAGATGGTTTAGCTTAAAATATAATAACCAAGTACTAATAATTGTTGTTATGAACAAATACAAAAAAAATTCAAACTCATATACATTCAACTTCCCACCATGGAATGAAAATTCCCTAATTTGATGATATAATCATACAAATCACACACCAACCAACCCATCTCAATGTCATCAAGCTAAACAATTGCTACTGCTTCTTAACTTAAAACAATATTATTAATCATCAGAACTTGTAAGCACTAAATAAGCTACTAATTACTATAGCACTCAATCTTCCTCATTACCTAGAGGAAAACAGTTTTTGTACTTACTTTTCTCACTTGCTTAGAGAAAAACAGCTCTTGTATTCTTTTTTCTCACTTATCTAGAGGAAAATAGTTTTTTATTCAGGCATGTCCAAGGGTCAGCCCCTAGTGTTCTCTCCTGTCTATCTGATGAATCTGGGCATCTTGAGGCAATGTAGAAATTGCCTCATGTACACAGACAAACCCTCCTCCTACCACCCAACATTACAACCTGTAAGAGATGCACTTATCTAGCCAAACTGGAGGTAAAGCTCTCTCCAACCAAGACTGAACTTGACAGTCATGAGGAAAAGGTAAACATTTGCACCACACCACACTTATCATATAGTCTCACTAAATCTACACCACCAAAATCCACACATAGTAACACAAAAACATTCGTGGAGGCTCTCAATAATAATCTGTCTAAGCAAGAGACTTCCAAAGCAGAAATGCAAGCAACCTCCATCCTCCAACACAACGCAAATGATACACAGCCCACAGACACAGTGTGCCACTCAACCACAGCCAATAAGGCAAAACAACATACCCAACACACTAGTCATAGGTGACTCTATAGTCAGGCACACTGATGTCCCACTCACCAGGCTAAACAAGGAGAAGGTTACTATCAGCTGCCTGTTGGGTGCCAGGATCCGCCACATAACCCACGCACTCAGGTCACTCCACAAGTACAAATATGACTCTGTCATTGTCCATGTTGGTGTGAATGACCTGAGACATACCTCCCTAGACTACATGAAAAGAGACATGGAAGAGCTCTCCGATCTTGTAGCCCAGGCAGGTATGACCCTAGCCCTGAGTAGCATTCTGCCATTGCCCCGAATGATACCGCAGTACAAGGACAAAATGATTGACTTCAACAACTGGCTAAGCTTCTGGTGTCATTCTAAGGGGATCCAGTATCTGCCTGCTTGGGATGACATGGTCGACAGACCACGATGCTTTGCCACAGATGGCCTGCACCTGTTGCCCTTGGGATTCCGGATACTGGCTAAGGCTCTTGCTGCCCCTATAGTGCCTTTTTTAGGCAAGGTTCAAATAACAAATTCACCACCATAACGCTATGTGAAGTAACTTCAACCAGATAAACAAACCCAAGGCTGGAAATCCAAAATAACCACTGCTCGGACAGGAGTAGTTCACAACCAAAAACTTTAATATACGATAACGGAGCTCCAGAAGAAACAGAACAAAACTCCAAAGCAGAAGATCAGGTTAAGCGGTTTCATCTGCATGAAAAGCAGATTTCATCAGAACCGTTACCAATGCGCTTGTACTCTCCTTTTAAGGCAATTTTCGCGCCAAAAATCAATTTAAATACTTATAAAATCACGTCAATTCTAAACACAACTATTTAAACTAAATTCTACAAAATATTGACTAAAAAGTACATATATTGACTAAAATTGTATAAAATGCCTGTAATAATTTGATGATATACAATCCATACGCATACTCTTATAATACTAACTATACGATGGATAGCCGTGTACGTGGAGATGTAATAAAAACAATGGGAAGATGTAAATATGTAAGAATAAATACTGAAATGTATCTTATTTTAGTTAAAAACATAACTATAAATGTAAATAAACTCCAATGCCCTGGATCAACTTCTCCACACCCCCACCAGGGGCAACAATATCCTAGACCTAGTCATTACCAACATGAGTGACCGGTGTTCCACACCTGAAGTCAACTCCTCATTGGTCCGATCCGACCATAAGCTAATTACTCTTGATATCCACATCCTGCCCCCACCCCCCATTAAGGAAAGCACGGTAAAAATTTTCTCCAAAGCCAACTTCATGCTTCTTATGACAGAAGTGGTGAACTTCATGACACCCATGCAGCTGGACAATACAGTTACAATTGCTGAATCCTACACAAATGCACTCTATAAGCACTTACAAGAGTGCATGGATTGTGCTATACCAAACAGAACCAAGACGCTACCCTCCAAAAAAAGGAAGCCAGTCTGGTGGTCCCCTGCCATAAACAAACTGTACAAAAAAAGGAAGAAACTGTTGCAAAAGAGAGTAAAATCCCATGAGTGGAGGAGCTCTCTGTTCAGCCTCACTAAGAAGCTGAGATCCCTTATAAGATCCTCCAAAGCTAGCTATGAAAACAAAATCAACACTAATTCCAAGGACAACCACAAAGCATTCTATAGCTATGTCAAAAATATCGATGGCAACACCCAGATCTGCTCTGAGTTACAGCACAAAGGCACGGAAATTACAGAACTAACTGATATTGCCATCATCCTGGCAGATAGGTTCAGTGCTAACTTTACTCCTCCTCACCCCCTAAAGGGCCCATATCTATACAGGATGAATTCAGAGTCCCTGTAATCACATCTACACAGGTAAAAGCTGCACTCTCTAAAGCCAAAACACAGCATCCATGGGACCGGACAACATCCCAGGCTGCGTTTTACACAAACTTCAGAATGAACTGGCTCCCCACTTAAGGACTATGTTCAATAATAGCCTTGCATCAGGCTTTGTGTCCACTGAATGGCACACAGCAACAGTCATCCCACTCCACAAAGGAGGAGCCACCACTGATCCCGGGAAGTATCGACCTATTAGCCTGACGAGCCTGGTCTGCAAGGCCATAAAATATATCATCATAGAACTCATAAACAAAGACATTGGTAACCTCCAAACTCTGGATCCCACCCAGTTCGGGTTTGTGAAAAGCAGATCATGCCTCCTGAACCTGATTGACTTCTTTGAGGCAGTCACCAAAGCCGTAGATGAGGGTAAGATGGTTCACACAGCCTATCTTGACCTCGCCAAGGCTTTTGACACCGTCCCCCATTCTGGAATTATTATAGCTAAACTCACTAAACTAGGTATAAATCCCTACATCACAAGATGGGTTGCCAACTAGCTCACTGACAGAACCCACACTGTAAAAGTTGCAGACTCCAAATCTGACCTCAAAGCAGTGACAAGTGGAGTACCACAGGGTTCTGTCCTAGGACCTTTCCTGTTTGGTATCTACTTCTCTGAAGTACAGGCTAAACCAGAAGGCCTCTGGCTAATGAAGTTCACAGATGACTGCAAACTAGGAGCCATAGTCAAGTCCCCAAATGATGTGGACATCCTACAGAAGGGCCTCACTGAGAAAGATGCCTGGTGTCAGAGCCATGGCCTCAAGCTCATGGCAAAAAAGTGCGGTGTCATCCCCTTTGGTAAAAACTCTGTACCCATGAACTACCACATAGGCAGCAATCTACTTAACACTGAATGCATGATAAGAGACCTTGGGACTCAGGTGGACAGTAGTCTCTCCTTTGATAGTCACATCACCACAGTAATCAAGAAGTCCTTCTACGTGGCACACCTCATCATAAAAGGGTTCTCATCCAGATAAAAAGAGGTCATTGTTCCCTTCTACTCGACACTCATTAGACCCATTATAGAGTACAACGCCCCTTTTGGAATGTACCTCACAAGACATCTACAGTAGCTGGAAAGGCCACAGAAGTACCTCACAAAGAGGATTACTGGCCTCAAACAAATGCCCTACACTGACCGCCTCAAAAAACTCCAGCTTTACTCCGTAGCATATCGCCTACTCCGAGGTGTTCTCTGCTTAACATATAAAGCTATGTCAAACCCAGAGCTGTTGGACATGCTGCACCTAAAGAAATCTCAATCCCTCCAAGCTACATGCTCTAGGGACCTAAACCTTGTCACCACAATAAACAGGACATGATGGAGGGATAGATTCCTGTCCCAGAGACTTCCCATACTCTGGAACAGGCTACCCATCTATGTCAAGCAAAGTTCTTCATTAGCACTCTTCAATATAAATCTTGATGAGTGGATGGGAAATAGGAAATACACCCTTGGGATCACTTCTGTGTCTCTGCTCAACAGTGGCACAGGAAAATAACTTTCTTGGGTGACGTAAGCCAGGGAACCTTGTTGGCTAGGCTTACATAGGCCCTAGGGCCGATAGCCTAGTACCTACCTATGAACCTATGAACCTATAACTATTTACAGCACACTCAAGTCATGTTAAAAGGAAAAGCAATACAAAGCATTAATTTGAGAAATATTAATATTTAAGATCATAAAAATATAGTTTTAAATGTTAATAATAAAGAATGATATGCATTTCTAAATATATCAAAATATCCCAGAAATAATGCATTTAAATTTCTTTATTTGATCAAGACATTTTATATAGTCATTTCTTCTGATTAATCCTACTACAGAAAGTATTATAAATAGTCTAGTATTTAAGCATTTATATGGAGGAAATAAATAAAACTGACAACACACATAACACATTAACCTACAGACATCATAATACCAATACTTATCAAGCTCACATATCATAAAACTTTTAAAACTCATTTAATAGCATGGGTGAAAAGGTGAAAGTAATAGAATATGGAAGTATAATTAAAAGGTGCTACAATTTAAAATCATATATTTGTGTATATCGTATGTCCTTATATATGCATAATATATTTACATGGATGTGCATACATATAACTGTGTACATGTCTTTGTAAATTATGAGTAGAAGCTTGATATGTATATTAACAGTATGAAAGTGAATATGTTCTATGTATCTATGCATGAGAGCAATTATACAAATGAGTGAGCGTTTTTAAGTGAATGTTTGTTTGTATTATGAATGTATGTATGTTACTATCAATACCTCTAGTATTTAGAATGTACATTTAACACCTAATTTCTGTACAGGAAGCATTCTTTTATCATTATATTGTAAGTATCATGTACTTACATATTTGTTTATATTACTTTTCATTGCCATATTCTGAAATGTGCGGATCAAGTTTTTGTATTCATCATATCAATGAGAGATTATTTTATTTGACATTTGTTAACCAGGTTAGTCTGACTGGACGAGGCCCTTTTTCAGCAGAGACCCGAGGAGCAAAGCTCCAGAAATACAGTATAATAAATATTATATAACACAGATAATTGATTACAAGAGAAACACTAGTATATGAGAACTAACAGTAAATAACTAGGTCAGTTGTTTACAGGTGAACAAGATATATATATATATATATATATATATATATATATATATATATATATATAAATAATAAAATAAACACAATATATACACAAGCTAGCAAAGGGAAAAGAGAGGCATAGAAGATTAGTATTTAGAGTATATACAGGTGGAGGATCCCAGGTAGGAAGTCAGTATAGAAAACTGCTGTAGAAAAGCAGAGAAGACTGCAGTCTATTAGTAGAGGAAGATATCTTAAATGCCTGAGATTATTTAAAAGTCAGTTTGGTATAAAATAAAATTACACAATTCACTAACAAATGCAGAACATTTTGAAGAGTTAAATGTGTTCATTAAATATTATTTTCCAATAATTAGCAAAGTAACTGAGTAATTAAGGCAACAGATGTTGCGCAGATTGAGGTGTTTTAAGGATCTTATCATCTAAACTCTTTCATATAGCACAGAAGACAACAGCTTATATTAAAAGTATAAGTACAGTAATGTATACACATGCTGTTATATGCAAATTAATAGAAGTCAAATATATTTCTCTTAGAGCAAGTTTATAATATATGTTATCCCACATAAGATATACTAGCTTCCTGCATGCTTGCCTTCATTTGTATTTTAGTAATAAAGTATTCCCTGTGTTTAACCTTACAGTTTTGTTGCATTGCACAGCTCTTTTGGGCATCACATCAGGTGTTAGATTTCACAATTGCATTTCAAAAAAAGTATTGGGACAACTGTATACTGAAGTGACACCAAAAGGTTATAGAGGTATTTAGTTTTTGTAGATAGTTGGTTATACCTTCTGTAAACAGATCTGTAGACACATTATTTATGAATAAACAAGCGTTGTCTGTGTAAATATGTATTTCAATTTGAGTGTGTTTTTGCATGTGGATGTCCTTATGCATATAGAATTGCAATGTAGCATCATTCACTTAAGTATGGATGCTTAATCTGTATCTTATCAACTTTCAGATTTTTTAACTCTTTATAACAATATTTAAATACGCTGACAGATGTTATGTATGGCCCATGTTATTCTCTGTTTACTATGCTATCAGCTTCATTCATGCTATGCATTTGTAAGTATTCTGTATTCCACCAACAGTCTTGATGCTTAACTACCTCTTTGTATTATATCTCAGGTCTTCCATTATCTGTAGATCACCCATTGTCTATGTGTTTGTTATAGTTTTATGAAATTAAACCTCTAGGTGTGCCACTGTCTGTTGCAAACAGCAGATCAGGTATTTCACTTATTAGATCTTATTTAATGAAATTATATATTCTTGTGAAGAATCTGTATTCCAGGGGAGCCCAGGTAGAAAATACCCGATAGCCCTTGAACAATGAAAAGTAAGAAAATCTCAGAAATATAAGATATAGCTAGCAAAGAAGTTAATGGTTTGTACTTGCATAAATAACATCTGGATATGAAACAATATATTAGGTCAGTTACAATAATGAATCAAAAAGTAACCTTGTAAAATGTCAGGACTCTAAAAAAAACTCAAAAAAAGCACCTTGGAGGTAAGGAACACCAAACGACAGTTTAATGATTGCAAAAATTAAAACGAGAACACAGTAAGGTTAAGCGCTTTTCGTCCGGTAGGGTCACCAGACTTCTTCAGACAAATATTTATAAGCAAACACCACAAAGCAAACCATACCCTCATACAAAGTAACCAGTCAAAACCCACCAGCATTTAATTGTCAATTAACACTAAAAGTCAATGTTAAAACTTTCCACACTTTAAAAGGAAACTAGAAACTTTAAAACAAACACAGCAAAACCATTCTACAAAACAACATTTAATGGTAACCAACTGTTCGTACTACAAACAATAACAAATGTTCAAAATTATATATTGCAATAAACATTTTTACAACAAAAATAACTTCAAGCCTACAAATAACATTACAAGTAAAGTACAGTTTTGTACCTACCATAAATGTAGATGTCCGAACTGGATAGCATCTGCAGTCATAACAACTGGGTTGTCCTGTCGTCAGGCAGCCCTTCAGTCGGCCGGATTCCAAAGTCCGGGTCCGGCTTCGGCTGATGTCGCACTTCACCCGACGTCATCTCTGTTGGTCTTCGGGTATAAAAGCATCAGCCGACGCCATTTTCCCCAGTGTTTCTTGCCCCAGATGCCAGCAGCCCTCTTGAAGGCTAAAATTTGGATAGATGCCAATGTTTCCAAAAAGATAGAGGTAAACACAAAAATAAGCATGTATGTACATATATACAAACAAATACACCATAAAAGACCCCCCCCCCCACCAGCTAGCTATAAGGAGGGTAAACACCCTAGGAGTACCACAGAGGGGAAGGAGGGAGGGTAATCCTGACTGCAGATGCTATCCAGTTCGGACATCTACATTTATGGTAGGTACAAAACTGTACTATGTCCTTCATGGATGCATCTGCAGTCATAACAACTGGGTAGAATACCATAGCCAACTAGGGGAGGAGGATAAAAGTAGATTATGGTGTGTTTAGGATCCCTTGCAGTACAGCAGTGGCAAACCCTGCTCGGGATCTGGAATATAGAGGCAAATTATAATGCTTGGCAAATGTATGCACGGAGGTCCAAGTAGCCGCCTCAATAATGTCTTTGGTTGCCACTCCTCATAAGAAGGCTGTGGTAGTGGCTGTTGCCCTTGTAGAATGAGGTCTTATGTTCTGTGGAATTGGTTTTCCATGGAAGGAGTAACAGAATCGTATGCAATTTCCTATCCATTTGGAGATTGTCTGTTTGGAAATAGCTTTTCCTTCCCTTCCTGTTGCATAGGCTACAAAAGTTGGTCAGTCTTTCTGCTATTTTTGTTCTGTCCAAGTAGTAGCGTAGCTGTCTATGTACATCCAAGGTATGCAGTATTCTTTCCCTCTGTTTTGTGGGTTGGGAAAGAAGGTAGGTAGGTGGATTGCCTGGTTTAAAGACACTCTGGATACCACCTTAGGCATAAATGTAGGATTAGTCCTCATGGACACTCTATCTTGGTGGAAGATTAGGAAGGGTTGCACTGCCATTAAGGCCTGTAGTTCTGAA
Source organism: Protopterus annectens (assembly GCF_019279795.1). Lineage (NCBI taxonomy): Eukaryota > Metazoa > Chordata > Ceratodontiformes > Protopteridae > Protopterus > Protopterus annectens. The sequence continues at coordinate 140,611,407 of NC_056742.1, read as the reverse complement.
ACCCTCCTTGCTGAAGTAATTGCCAGTAGGAAAGCAGTTTTCCATGACAGGTGTTGTAGGTCTGCTGTTGCTGCTGGTTCAAAGGGTGATAGTGTCAACTTTTCTAGCACAAAGTTTAAGTCCCAAGCTGGTAATGGTGGTTTCCTTGGAGGTTTTACATTCTTGATTCCTCTGAGGAACTGCCTGAGCAAAGGGTGCGAAAAAACAGGTGGATCAAAGCTGTATTCTGCTGAAATAGCTGATGCATGTATCTTGATGGAGGAGTAGGACAGGCCTGAATGACGAAGTTCGGCCAGATACTCCAGAATGTTAGGCATATCTATGTTTGACACATCTTTTCCTCTTTCCGTACTTCAAATGACAAACCTTTTCCATTTTCCAGCATAGTTCCTTCTTGTTGAAGGTCTGCGTGCTTCAAGAATAATGTCTTTAACTCTTTGGGAAAGTTCTGGATTAGCTGCTGCTATGTGATGTTCCATGCAGTCAGTTGCAACGTTTTTAGGTTTGGATGTATGATGCTGTAGTTGTTCTGAGTTAACATCAAAGGCACCAGGGGTATTGGCCACATATTGCTCCGAGACATGCTCCTCAGCAGTGGGTACCAGTGTTGTCTTGGCCAGTTTGGAGCTATCAGGATTATCCTTGGACGTTCTTCCTTGATTTTTAGTAGTACTTTGTGTATCAAGGGAAGAGGTGGGAATGCATATGCTGTTAGGCCTTTCCAGCTGAAGGAGAGCGAATCCACTTTCCATGCTAGTGGGTGGAATGTCCTTGTGCAGAACTTTTTGAGCTGGTGATTGAGAGGTGATGCGAATAGATCTATCTGAGGCATTCCCCATTTCTTTGAGATGGTCTTGAAGATGTCCGGGTGCAGCTTCCATTCGTGGGCATCCGATGTGGTTCTGCTTAATATGTCTGCTAGAGTATTTTCTCTTCCCGGTACAAATATTGCCTGTAACTGGATGTTGTAGCTGAGTGCCAGGGTCCACAGCTCCAAAGTCATTCTGCATAGGGGGTATGAATGAGTGCCTCCCTGTTTGTTGATGTACCACATGACTGTGGTGTTGTCTGTCCTTATCATCAACTGGCCCTCTTGGAGAAATGGTTTGAACTTTTGGATTGCCAGTTTTACTGCCAGCATTTCTTTTAGGTTGATGTGCAGGTGAAGTTGATCCTGTGTCCACAATCCTTGCACGCATTTGTCCAGCATGTGGGCCCCCCATCCTAGGTCTGAAGCGTCTGTTGTGATGGTCTGGCTTGCTTGACATCTGCGAAAGGGTAGGCCTGGGTTTGACTGACATGCCTGAGCCCACCATAGGAACTCCTGCTTTAAGCATAGAATAAGTGGGATTTCTGTTTCTAGGCTGTGTCTGTGTTGGGACCATAAATTCTTTAGGTACCACTGTAGTTTTCTCATATGTAGTCTGGCAAATGGGACCAAGATTATGCATGATGCCATGAAGCCCAAGGCCTGCAGTACTTTTCTTGCTGTTAACTTGTTCAGTTTTGTTAGTGCCAAGAAGTAAAGAGGGAGTTCTTTTTGTTTTTCTGTAGTCAGGAATGCCATTTGTTTTACTGTGTCCAATTCCGCGCCCAAGAATGTCCTTGTTTGGGATGGTATCAGCCTTGACTTTTGTAAATTGACTGTGTATCCCAGTGCTTGTAGCAAGTAAATGACCCTTTGTAAATCTGTTGTCAGCTTGCTTTTGTTGTCCCCTTGTAGTAGGCAGTCGTCCAGGTATGGGTAAATTTGAATTCCCTGTAGTCTGCAATGGGCGATTACTGATGCCAGGCATTTTGTGAATACTCTGGGCAGTAGATAAGCCAAAGGGCAATGCTGAGAATTGATAGTGCTCTGATCCTGCAAGAAATCTGAGGTATCTTCTGCAGATTGGTCGAATGGGGACGTGCAGGTATGCCTCCTTGAGATCTAGAGTTACCAGCCAAGACTCCTTGCCCAGCATGGGAAGAAGTTGCTGTAGGGTCAGCATTTTGAATTTTGGGACAATGATGTATGTATTTAAGGTGGACAGGTCGAGAATTGGTCTCCAACTTTTTCCTTTCTTGGAACTAGGAATAGTCTGGAGTAGAACCCTTTCCTTGCTCTGCTGTTGGCACTCTTTCCACAGCTCTCATGTTTGCTAACTCCATTATCTGTTGTAGTGCCTCTGTTTTTTTGATTTGGAGGTAGATTTGGCATTCCTCTTTTGACTGGTAAAGTGTGGAAGTGAAACCGGTAACCTTGATCTATGGTTTGTAAAATCCACTTGTCTTTTGTTATGTAGTGCCAGTTCTTTGAAAATAAGGTTAACTTTCTGCCTAGAGGAGCTGCTATTTGTTCCCTGGTAGGCGGATTTAGGGTTAAGTCACTGTGGTTGTGCTGATGTAGTGGCAGTGGTTGTGTCTGTGCCTCTGTTGTTACCTTGCCACTGTCGTCCTCTGTAGGCACCTCCTCTGGATTGGTTTCTGCCTCTGGAACGTCTATTCCTGCCCCTTTGAAATTTTGTGGAGTCAGGAAAGGACCAATTTTTGGCAGGCCAGTTCCTGCTAAACCTTGGGGGTTGAACCTGCAAGAAATCTTTAACCGTTTGAACAGATTTTGCCTTTTCTTCCATTTTCAAACAAACTTGTCTTATCCATAGGAGCATCTAGCAACTTAGCTTTAACATGATCCGGTAAAGCTTGCTCCTTTAGCCATGCATGCCTTCTTATCACTGTGCCAGTCATGGCTGATCTAAATGAAGCCTCCAGTGCATCATAGCCACATTTTAAGGAATGGTTGCTAACCTGTTGTATGTTATTTACCATTTCTAATACATATTTCTTATCAAGAGATTCATCAGTGGTTAGTTTTTTAGTTAACTGATCAAGCATAAACTCTTGGTATTGTATCATGTGAAACTGACAGTTTAAAGCTCTAGCTGAGAGAGTAGCTGAAGTGTAGACCTTTTACCCCATCTGTCTAATGACCTTGCTTCCCTTTCAGAAGGAATAGGGTTTTTAGCTATGGTCGCGGCTACTGCCTTGGGACCCTGGGATATAGTTTCGGGTCTGCAAGTGGGGCCTTGTAAAGGTGGTGATGAGTATCTGGCACCCTGTAAAATCTGTCTGGTTTGGCAGGGGCTGGGGGTAAAGAATCTGGAGCGGAGCAGACATCATTGAAAGCATCATCCACCACAGAGAGAACAGGAGGTATAGCTAAGGGCCTGTGCTGTGGGAGGTGCAGAAAGGTCCTAAGTCTTTTTCTGGAGTCTGAAAAATCCTGTTGCTGCCACTGGAACTGCTCTCGCATGGCATGTAAGGTTTCCCCAAAGGAGAATTCTTCTGGTGGGGAAGCAGCTGGGATGGATTCTTCAGCATCAGAATCTTCAAAATTGGAGAAAGGAGCCTCTGGCTGGTCAGTTATGTCTGATTCGTCAGCAGAATCATCAGAGGACACTGGCTCAGGGGGCTCTGCCCTAGGTCTCTTCTCTGGGGGCTGAGAGGCCCTGTCTGGGTGAGATTGAGTTCCTCTAATTAATTAAATTAAATCTTCTGCCAAAGTAAGCATTTGAGAACTAGAAGAGGGCCTGGTTGTGGGGGGTTTAACAGGCACTGTCTTAGTAGTCTTGGCTGCTTTAGCCCTGGCGAAGGCCTTAATGGACATGGCTGCTGGAGGCCTAGCAGCACCACGTGCTGGGGTAGAGACATCCAAGGGAATGGTGTCTGATAAGTCAGTGGCAACCACCGTAGTGGATAAAATTTCTGAGGCCGATTCAAGAGTGGTAGCAGGGGCCTCAGTTGTAGAGATAGGTTCAGCTGTACTTTGATCAGTTTTCTCGGTTTCGGCCGAAACCGAGACACTCGCGGTTTGCTTAACCATGGTTTCGGCCGAAACCACGGACCGCGAGTGTCGGTCTTTATCTTTGCGTTTTTTGGCAGATTGGGTAGTCGGAGGATCCGACGGCATAATGTACGCAAAATCAGAACCGAAAAACTGTTCTGCAAACTCAGACCGATGCCTAAGCGTTCGTCGGTTGAAAGAAGCACAGGCCGAACAGGCTGCTACGTCGTGGGCTGGGCCTAAACAAGGCAGACAATAAGAGTGGAAATCTTTATGAGGTATTTGTTTCCCACAGGTTAAACAATTATTAACTTTTTCTGACATCGGCTGAGGCAAGAAAGAGTCCCCAACGGGGTACTTAGCTTTAGAAGTCTTCGAAGTAGTATTCGGTAGAAGTAATCTCTGGATCCGACCGACCGGCACTTGGGAACAGCTTCTGCTTCGGGCGCCATGCGGCAAGAAAGACTGGGGAAAATGGCGTCGGCTGATGCTTTTATACCCGAAGACCAACAGAGATGACGTCGGGTGAAGTGCGACATCAGCCGAAGCCGGACCCGGACTTTGGAATCCGGCCGACTGAAGGGCTGCCTGACGACAGGACAACCCAGTTGTTATGACTGCAGATGCATCCATGAAGGACATCTAAAAGTTTAACTAAAAAAACAGATATAGTATAAATATAAATGTAGATATTACATCCTATATTTTTATAAGTAAATACTTATATAAAAAACAAAGAACATATATAAACAGTAGTACAACTACTTGTAGGTAGAACTTATCTAATAAGACTCCTCAGCCTCAAGATACTTGAAATTGACACAACCTCATTAAGCCCTGGACTTCTACTGGAGTCCAAGCGCAATTGCCACAACACCTCCTGTTTCTCTAACAGTAAACTAACAGCACCTCCCCTGTCATCCCTCACTACTTGGTCTATAACTCTAAAGTTAAAAGTATGACCCGGGTTGTTACTACAATGTCTTGCCAGGGCATTTTCATTTCTTGATTTTGCTAAACTGTAAACATGTCGGTACACCCTCTCTTTTAATTTTCTGTCAGACTTGCCAATATAAAAAGTGGGGCAGGACTGACAATGGGCAAGGTAAACTACAGACCTGGTGTTACAGTTGTACCTCCCATAAACGGTGAACATTTCACCCTGTACAAAGAAAGTGGAACCCACAGCCATGTATCTACAAGAGTTGCAAGCCTCACACTTATACATGCTGGGTGTATGCACAGTCACCTGCCTAGACTGTTCCACCAGCGATTTCAAATTCTTGCCCCTCTTGAAAATTATCATAGGTTATACTGTGTTTGTTTTAAAGTTTCTAGTTTCCTTTTAAAGTGTGGAAAGTTTTAACATTAACCTTAAGTGTTAATTGACAATTAAATGCTGGTGGGTTTTGATTGGTTACTTTGCATGAGGGTATGGTTTGCTTTGTATTTTTATTAAGGTGTTTGCTTGTAAACATTTGTCTGAAGAAGTCTGGTGACCCTACCGGATGAAAAGTGCTTAAACTTACTGTGTTCTCATTTTAGTTTTTGCAATCATTAAACTGTGGTTTGGTGTTCATTACCGCCAAGGTGTCTTTTTTGAGTTTTTTTTAGAGTTTTCTTCGTTTTGTACTTTCTTTGACCGTTAAAATGTCAGGACTTACTAAGCCAAGTCCAGAAATGTATACACTGAATAATAAAAATCCAGTCTGACAGTGTGTGAATATTTGTGTGCACAATATAACAGGTAGCATGTCACACAACCAGAGAAAATGTAGAGGAAATTCCATTACAGCAATGGGTACTTCTTTTTTTATCAGAAGTATTCTGCATAGCAGTAACTGTCTAATTCATTATTAAAGTTATATTAGTTTTTTCAGCCTCTTTCATGACACATTAAAACCAGTAATATCATTTTAAACAAGCATTTTCATCACTATAATGACATATTCCTCTGTACTATGATGATCTGATGCATGAGTATATTATAATTACACTGTACTTGTATAAAGGATACATCACTGAACTATAATTAAGGTGACCATAAGATGTCACTAAACAGAAGTTAGTACCAGGTGTCTTTAAGTCTGCATTTCTTCCCACTGCATACTTCTTTCCTTTTCTTCTTTTCATTATTCCGTGTTTTAAAAGATAACAGGCATAAAAACTGCATGGATATGTTTTAAAATTAACAAGATTAATTTTAAATGTTCTATTTTTTGTGTTTCTGCTGCTCATTTTACCATTCTAAAAGTTAACTTCCTGTAAATGAGGGTTAAAGTTCAAAATGCATTTCCTCCAGCACAGGCAGCTTGAACATGGAATCTAGATGGTTATAAGTTGAAAAACAGCTTGAGGTATGGGGAAAAAATAATTTAAAGCAATTCAGCTAACACTCAGCATGAAAAGGGATTGAAAATAGGTTACAGTAAAAAAAAAAAAAAAAAACAGTCAATAGCATCTCTAATTATTTGAATAAGAGCCCAAGTAATGAACAAACACAACACAAGTTAAACATATTAAAAGAAAGTAAAGTAATGTATATAAATGATTTTCATGCAGCCAAAACCACTCAACACAACACTCACTACACATAGATGAAGCTTATCACATAGAATCACATTCGCCAGATAGAATAACCAAAGATAAAAAAAGATTACTTGAAATTATGTATTGAAAGTATATATTCTCTATGTTAGAAAATAATGTTTGAAACTTTAAATAAAATAATAAAAAGACATATAAGTAATAGTAATATATATATATATATATATATATATATATATATATGTATATATATTACTATATGGGTCTACTTCTGATTGTCAAAAACTCACTCTTTCTCGACAACCAGAAGAATGAACCCATTTAAGCAAAAGTGCACTAGATCGAAAGTGCACTTTCACAAAACCCAGTTCTCCAAAGCACATTACAGTGGGGATAAGGAAATATATCCTTTTCCCCACTGTAGTGTGATCTCGGAGTTAGTATATTTAAGTAGGGGGATGTAGGGGGTGCAGGGGGGCTTGCCCTCCTGCAAAATACTGTTTAAAGCAGTTTTATTTTGTTATTTTCTGGTTCGGAGAACTTGATTTTGCGAAAGTGCACTTTTGATCTAGTGCACTTCGCTTTAATGGGTTTCAATATTGCTTGATCGAGATTGTGAAATTTCGATCAAGCGACATAGACCCGTATGTGTGTACATAAACACACACTATCTCAGATACTGTCAATACACCCCCCCACCACATACTGTCTATGTTTGAAAATAATGTTAAAGAGAATTAAAATAAAATAATAAAGGGACTTATAATAGTAATAATAACACATATACACTATTTCAGATACTACGATAAAAAGTATTTTGATAGAGTATATTTTTCTTACTTTGTATTTGATGATGAACTGTAATAGATGACAAAACTGAATCTTCTTCTTTCGGCTTTTCCCAGTTAGGGGTCGCCACAGCAGATTACCTGTCCACTCATGATTGTCAGTGGAGTTTTTACAGTGTTGAGTTGCCAGCCTGGTTTCCAACCTTCCATGGAAGGCATACACATGCACACACTCATGCCTAGGGCCAATTTAGAGTATCCAATCCATCTATAGCATGTCTTTGGGATATGGGAGGAAACCAGAGCACCCGGAGGAAACCCACACGACCACAGGGAGGACATGCAGACTCTGCACAGAAGGCACCCCAGCCGAGGATTGAACCAGAGAGCCTCTTGCTGTGAGGCAGCAATGCTAACCACTGCACAATCGCGGCCACCCTATGACAAAACTGAATCTATTTTGGCAAAATAGGAAATGAGAACAACATTTATTTTCTTTATTTTGTTTATTATTTTCGTCCTTCTAAGACCAGCCATTTTTTGTTGCTTATCTCCTCAAGCTGGCAAGAGTCCAATCCATATTTTCTGATTGGTCAAAAAGTTTCTTTTTCTGAGAAAAGTCCACAGCATCTTCTAGAGAATTAAAAGTTTTCTGACCTTCTTTTAAAAAAAAAATCCTAATTTTGGCTGGAAAAATTAGTTGAGTTTTAATGTTTAGCTTCTTTAAGTCTTTTATGAATGAAATACACACTTTCCTCTTGGTCAAAACAGATGCAGTATAGTCATTGTCAAACCTTATAGTGTTATTTATTTTTATCAGAGAATTAACCCAAGCAGTCTTCAGTACCAGGTCCTTGTCTTGGCTGGAGAGATATTCTACAATAACAGCTTTGAGGACTGCAGGATTTTTCTTCAAAGAAGAAGTTGAAAGAGATCTATGGGCTCTCTCAATACCGGAAGAGAGAGCTTCTGGTAGATTTAGAATTGTAGACATCCAGTTAGTTAAAAAACTGCAACATATTGTTTCCTTCTTCTTTTTCTGGTATTCCATATACATATATCCTAATATTATTTCTTCTAGATCTACTTTCTAGGTTCTCTAGTTTTTCCATAAGCAAAGTATTTTGTTTTAACAGGAATTCTGTGTGATTCTCACTCTCTGCCATTCTGCTATCATGGTCATCTAATGTGTCTTCTATAGCTGAGATCTGAACAGATTGTTGTTTTATGATCTCTTCTAACATTTCTGGGAGGGTTTTTTTTGGGGGGGGTATTTTATTATATTGACCATTTTGATCTCAAGTTTAAATTTAACAGAAAGCTCATGGATACTGCCCATTATAGACTGTAGTTCCTTTTTCACAGAGTTGTGTTGATAGTTCTCTTTTGAGTGGCTCCTTCTGTCACAAAAGTCAATAAAACTTCTGACAGGAGAAAATCAAAGAACAAACATAAAAACTTGATTTTCCTTTCAAATAGTTGTTCAAGTTTGTTTAAAAGACTCAAAATATATAAGAAAATAAGTTTTTGTTAATTTGTATAATAAAATCCTGTCAGAAAAAAAAGAAAAGACAGCTAAGACTTTGTGCTGTTAGTTTGCCATCTTGGCCATGCCTCCTGGTCTTGGAATTATTAATGCAAATATGACCAGTCAATATCTGATACCTACATGTGTCAGTAGGAGGTAACTGCAGAAACACCTGGAGGTGCACTTGTCTGTAATGAGTTAAAAAAATAAACAGCTCTGCTGCATCTTCATTGAAAGCAGTGACATACTCTCTACAGTTACATATATTAACAGCTGCAATATTTACTATACATTTTTACATAACCTTTTCTGAAAAAAAGCACATTTAAGTCATCTCAGTTTAGCTATTTGTACATTTTACTGCAAGACAACTACAAGTCTCACTCACCCTGTCACTCCTGTCTTCTGAAAACAGGCACATTTACTTTAGCTTACTAACACTTCACAGTTCTCTCCATTTGTAGACATCAAGTGGTATTTCTTTATACACAAAAAATGAGGCATAGCAAGTACAAGATACATTTTATGTTACACTACCAAGTTTCCTGTCTTGACAAACCATCCACATTTGCATTTCTAATGCCACCCCAGCTCTAGGTTGTCACAGTATGACTGCAATCTCAAAATACATCTAAGAATCACACCATTTGTCCAATAGCTCAGTAACCACTTTAAGGGATTATGATCTGTAACAACTGTGAATTTTCTACCATATTGAGAGGGCTGTTCCACAAAAACCAAGCTGCCAACAAGACCGATAAAAACAAATAAGACTTTATTCCAGAGGATAAGCACTTGAAAGTGCTTATCCTCTGGAATAAAGTAATTTGTTTTTATCAGTCTTGGTGGCAGCTTGTTTTTTGTGGAACATTTACTTGATTTTTGTACTAAGCTGCTTTCAGCTGTTGGTTATATTTTTTTATTCTATACTTTTTATTCTACATATTGATAGGGCTGAAAGTTTGAGACAGCCCACGCAGCTCTCAAACATTCTTTGTCAACAGCCGCAAACAATTCTTCCCTCGGCTGAAACACAAAATGAGGGCAACTAAAATATAGTATTCAACCAGATGTTCTCCACTTGAAGAAATCTGGCAGAATATATCCCCAGTTTGTGGTTTAAAGCATCTATCTATCTACCTGCACTACAAAACTCTTATTATAACGTGACACTGGAAGGTATTAATAGTATGATATTACAGAAGGCAAATGATTTACAAATAAAAGAAACAGAATCTATAAAGAAAAATTGTTAGAATATTTTAAGATACACAAAAACTAACAAGTGGATTCTTCCATGTTTTAACTGCTCTTCCTGTAAATATTTTTTTGGAAGAAAAATGTTTTAAGCATCTCTCACTTATAAGATAACATTTTAATTTTCTCACTACAGGTGTATAAGAGAATACAGATTATTTAGCATTGCGTAAAAATGTTAAGTAAAAGTAATAGGAAATGAAAAGACTGCTTATGCGAACACATGTTGTACATTAGACTTTCAAACATAAATGCCTAAAGCAGAAAATGAACACAAACTTTGTTTTAGAAAATATTTATGACAGCATAAGTAATTGTGATCTTTGTAATACAACTGAAATAAGAACAGGCCTCAACTGTGAAGTCAGCCTCAAACCTGTTTTAAAGAAATGTGGCTTTAAGTGTGAATTTGTTACTTGCCATTTGATCAGTTATACAGTTTTAAAACACCTGTCTTTATGATTATTTTAGATTTACAAAAGGAAGCAGAAGTATGAAAGCTTGTAATAAATGTTTCCTAACTTCTTTGAGCTGAATTTGATTCCTGGGGTACTACAGCACGCATCTCCTGAAGTTCTTCATAACTGATTTGTTTAATCTGTTCAGGTACCCTCTAATGAGCATATTTGTCTGGTGGGATCATGTGTTTATATGATGCTTTAATAATTGTGTGTACCCCTAGCTTAGCAGTTAATAGATTCTTAAACTCAAACACTGTTCAGAATTTTTGAAACTGTGAAGGAGATAGCTGCTGTGACAGTACAACCTTGTCCACTGAGGTGTCAGGTCAAGCCATCCCCCTTCCGTTCCTATTGCTACCTACTGGCCATGCTGAGTATTAGTGTCTCTCTATCATGGTAGGGCTTCATCATATTAACATGGTAGTTGTCACTGCCTATGCCTGGTCACTGCACCACATAACTGACATCACTTATCTTCCTTACAACAGGGAAAGGATTTTTCCATGCTGCCTGTAATGCATTTTGCTGAAGAAGAACAAGTGTAATTGCATTTTCCCTGAATGCATATTCTCATGTTCTTACTGTCTCATCATATAAAACTTTCTACTGCTGTTGTACTTGCATGAAATGCTCTTGTGTAAACCCCATGAGCTCCCAGACCTTAGGCATGCAACTCAGCCCATACTCCACAACAAACTCCTTTTAGTAAAATATTCACTGCCCTGCTCAAGAATTAGGTCAATGAGCTCCCCTTATCCTGTGACAACAAAGTGCCTAATATGATGATAAAACTGTGGATTCTTTGGCCTCCTCTTTTTATGCAAAGAGAAGAATGAAATAAGAGCAGCCTTATCGCTGTATCCTCCTTTGTCAACTTTTTGATAATGCTCACTTTTTGAAGCACCCTCTCATTTCTCTGCAGTGTCTGGCCAAAATAAACGTTGCATAAGATTCATTTTATATGCCTTATGTCTAATACCCCGAAAACTGAGTAACATGCTGTGACCAGAAGTGCTTGATGGTAGACCCTTACAACTACCACCCATTGTACCACTTTTCTCTCTAGCCCTCCTTCAGCAGCCCATTCTTTGTACAAGATCTCCTTGTCTAAATACACATCAGCCCTTCAGCATCTACACCCACTATAGCTACCTCCCTCCAATTCTGTAAGGTGGAATCTGATAGCCTGAATACTTTCTGTGATCCTCCTCAGTCCCCCCTTCTAATTAAGATCTAGTATTCAGCACAGTCACTAATTTACACATCTCTTCCCTTGAAGTAGCCTATTCATGAGGAAGTCCAGTGCCACCTGATGCTGTGGCTACTTAGCCCTTTCCATCATTATCCACATAATCAGCATCTACTAAACCTGTGCATAGTGGTTGGGTCTCCCTACTGCTACTTTCCCTAGTTAACTATCTTCATGCTTGTTTCAATGCAACTGCATATACACAAAGTAATGAGCAATCAATCATTACCTTTAACAGCACCTACTGCAATAATGCAAATACTACCTCCAAACCAATCTTCCCAGAGCAAGTGTGCATTGGCCAATAATACATGAAAAGGTGTTCCTTCCATGGCACTATATGCAGTGCAATGCCTGAGCAAATAATGTTTCTAACAACTGCAGTTTTAACAACAGTTCCCTGTCATGTCACTATGGTCATTTGGATATCCCACTTGGTTTCATAAAAAAGTTACCCAAAGGCCTTGGTGTATAGTCACAATACTCCCCCATTTGTCAGTGGAATCTCCCATGAAGGATTAGACTGGCCCATATGTTTTTATATGCACCCATTTCTTGTACAATTCTGCCATGATGACTACAAAGATGTCTCCTTTTTGCCCAATTCCTCAGCACTGCTATACTTCCAATCTATTAAACAGTCTCTCACATAATCAAAAAAGATTCTGAGTGCTTCCTCTCTAATCTTAAGGTCACCCATATTTCAAAAGTAGTAATTAGCATCCACTCACTATCTATCAATGCAAGTGCTTATTTCTGCAATCAATTCACTAACACTGTCTTCTGCTTTTTTACTGCATTTTATTTTTTCTCATTAGCTTCAAGAATAAGTTTAAAACATTCAAATAAACAAATTTAACTTTGAGATCATGTATGCAGTCAGATAATTTAGTGTGCAAATCTTTATCTGAAAACAGACGGGTTACAATTTTCACCCACTGCTCCTGTTCAATTTAGTACTGACTGGCTACATGTTCAAATGATTCAACAAACTGACCAAGTTATCCCCCTGTTTATATTGAGGAACAATTTAATGCTCACCCTGGTACCCAGGTCTTTGTTTTTCATCCCTGTTATTGTCTGCCAGAGGCATGTGATTATCAACTGTCTTCCGTGCTGATGCTACTTCTCCCTCAATGGCACCTCACTTGGACACTTGTAGTATCAGCCTCTCTCCATTCTCAATACCGTTGTACCTCAAGTGGTTTCATTATCAGCTACTTACAGTTCCAGCTCCAATTTTTTCTGTGTAAGCTACACTCTAAAAATCATCTTGGGATGAACAGAGTTTCTCTGCACTCACAAATGCTACCAGGCTGTCTCAAATTTTAATAGGCTGAGTCTTAGCTGCACCCAAAGCAGCTACCATCTCATCTCATCTCATCTTCAGTATATAAAAAAAAAAAAAAAAAAAAAAAAAAAAAGCTCTACGTTAATACAAGAGAGTTCAGCAATAGAAATAAAAGCAAAGCTTTCGAGTCTATGGCTCCTTTTCAATGCTTCTCATCTTTAGTCATTCCTTTTGATTTGTATTCATTACTCAGCTGTCACACTTGACATTTTTTCATATTCCACAGATGTCATTTGCCTATTTGTTAATAATCTGCTTAAAAAAAAATATATATATACATACATATACATATATGATTCACAGGTACTAGGCAATCTGTCTGCAGACCATTTCAAGCCTAGCCAAAACTAATATTCAAAATTTCCCTCTAGCCTAAAGGAGGGCAAGACAATATAGATCAGAACAGAATTTGAGGCTGCCCATTCAATTATCTAGGTTTACCTTGAAGGTGGTAAGGGTGCTATCCAGCTCGACATGTAGAAGTTTGTAGTGATACATTGTGATATGAATCTAATCACACCAATGTGTCTTATTTATCTACTGATTAAGGTTTAGCTCCTTTAACAGATTATTTGCTGTACCATTCCTCCTCAGAAAGAGTAGGAGATCAAATAGGGTTTGATCTTTCATGGCAGGAAAAACTATACATATATCTCCAAGAAGTCTGTAAGAGACTGAGTACACAGAAAGTCTGCCAGTCTTAAATAACTAAGATTTTTGAGGCCACTGATCTTTTTACTTATGAATCTCTGAGGTTTCACAAGTTGTGCAATATGCTTAGATAAATGCATACCAAAATGTGCATTCTATTCAATAATGGGGCTGATAAGATATGAGTAAAGGGGAATTAATACTTTTTAGATCTAATGGAGATGCCTTTGTAAATTACATGAGGCAACTAAAAGGCTTTCCAAATTACTGTGGAGACATTATGGCCAAATGATAAGGAATTATCGACAATACCCAGATCCCTTACAACAGCATTGGAATGGAGGGGTGCATCTCCTATATGATAAGTGAAACTGTTTTGTTTACCAAAAATCTATGCTGCATTTTTTTTAATTTAATTTGGGACCATTGCCCTTGCACCAACTGTTAAAATGGTCCAAGCCATGTTGGAGCAATTGTGAGTTAGAATTTAGTCATCTGCAAAATTAAGTTAACCACTGGCAAGAAGTGCTGGGCTGAAATTATGAGAAATATATGTCAAATAGGAGAGGACCCAAAACTGAGCCTTATGGTACATCACTGTCAGCTGTTTTGCTTTCAAAAGTGGCACCTGCTGTTCTAAACACATGGATTCTGTCAGCTGTCCATCACACAATATAAGGATTTATATTCAGATTTACAAGTCTGTTGATAATGCTTGCAGGGGACTACTGTCAAAGGCCTTGAACAGGTTCAGATATGCTGTATGCACTGCATAATTACTATCCACTGCTTCAGTTACCTTTTGAAAGAAATTAATGAGGTTAAAGAGGTAGGACATTCCATTAATGTCCAGATTAATGAAGTCTGAGATAATGTTCTCCATAACTTTACATACGAGGCTAGTAAGACTAATGGGTCTATAGTTTCCAGGGTCCATAACTTAGCCACCCTTATGTGCAGGCATTGCAATAGCTATTTTCCAGGCTTCAAGAATGTAGCCTGTGGAAAGGCTTATATTAAAGAGTTTAAGTAGAGGTTCAGAAAGGCCTTATTTGGCATTGATAATCAGGCAACCCAGTACGTTGTCAAGGCCAATGAATGAAGTATTCTTAGTTGTTGAAAAGGCTGACAGAACTTGTTCTATAGTAATTAAAGGGGGTGGCTGGTATTGTGGAACCCATGGGATAGCTATAACTGTGGGTGGAATAAAATTTGCACTAAATGTGTTAGCTAGGACATTAGCTATTTCCTTTGGGTCAGAGAGTGTAGTAGTATTGTGAACCAGGAACTGAACAAGCCACAGAAAAACTAAAACAAAAACAAAACACAAGCGCTGAGCCACAAAACTGCTCACTGTACTATAAAACTAATATTGAGTGTTTTTTGCCCTGTAGAACAGACTTCATCAAAATAAAGTTAATGAAGCTGAACATTCACTATATAGCCAAATAGCCACTCCCACACAAACATCCTTCCATGACAAATTAAACAAGAAGATATGCAAGTATTAAGTAATTAATTAATTAATATATCCATAACTTGAAAATACAATCAAATAAAAGGCCAAGTAATTCAAACACTTTCTCCACAATGAAGAAAATGCTATAAGCATTAAATCTAAACTGAAATGAATTGAAATTAAATAAAATATTGTTTTTCATATGAGCTATAAGTGTCTCGCTGCACGTGTACAGAAATGTAAAAAGAATACCTAAAAAAATACACCTTTATTTAAAACACCCTAATACCCATACATGTTAGTCAAAATGGGCTTAGTATTTAAAGTTACAATGCCAATTCCAGGCATAACAAGCTCATATCAAAAACAAATAAATCAAAATAAAACACCTATAAAAATAAAAAAAAAATTTACATATAAAGTAATGCTCTTAACTGAAGAATACTACTGACAGAAACCATATCATTCAAACTCCAACCATTGGTAGAATCATGCTTACGTTGCCAACTTAACTCCTTAAGTCCCAACAGATCCTTCCAATGGCCATTCATTCCATCAAGAACAATACTTTTGATAACGTAAAACTTAAATCTATCACAGCTGTTAGACTTAAAATGTTTGTAAAGTATGTTATGCTCATCCTTCCTATTAGTATCATACATATGTTGGTAAATTCTTAACCTTAAATGTTTCTCATTTTTCCCAATATAAAAACCAGGGCAATCTTGGCATTGTGCCACATAAACAACACACGTGCTAAAACAAGGATATATTTGACTCAATTGAACTTCACTGTAGCCAATACTACTGAATGAGTAGCCTCCAAAATGTGGCAACATTGATTACAGTGTCCACATTTCCTCATACTACAACTAACAGGGGTGGATCTCACTCTTTCTACAATAGATTTAGAACATCCTTTTTTGTAAACAAAATTGGGAGATGAAACTAACACCTGGACCTGTTCTCCCAACATTAAAAAAATGTTCCAATTTTTTGCTATCACTGATATGATGTCAAAAAATCACAGTTACAGGTAAGACTCAAAGCCTTATTGTAGCTAGGTGTAACTTTTGATTGAACATTCCTGCAAATGGCGAGGTTCCCTTTCCCTGTCCCTGATTACAACTTTGTCATAAATAACATTGATAACCACCTACTTCAAATATCTTCTTAAGTTTGACATTCCCTTGAAAAAAAGGTCTCCTGCTGTGAAATCATTCATGCAAGTCTGACCATTTGGCTCTTAACCAATGCTCTCTTTTAAAGTAAGAGGTGCCAGCTAGTAAAATGCAACAAAAAATTTGAGTAGGTTGGCTTCCTGTAAATGTTAGAGTCAAAGCAGTGACCATCTCTGTTTTTTTTTAGAAATTGTCAAGTCCAAATAGTTAATATAATCAGAATAGTTCATAATGAAACTGAGAAAATCTGTGGTGTCATTCAAATAACAAAAAAATAATTTAACTTCTCCAAGCCACTGGTCCAGAAAATTATGATGTCATACAGGTAACAGCCATAAAGTGACCACAAATCCTAAAGAAGAAAAAAAAAAAAAAAAAAAAAAAAGGATGAAAAAAATAATTGGATTCCTATTCTGCTATTACAAGGTTGGCAAAAATCAGGGTGTGAGTGGCTCCCATGGCCATTCTGTTCATTCTTTAAATAGTTGCCCCTCAAAAAAAATGGGCCAGTTCCATCAAGTCCCTTAACAGCTTAGTCATCCCCTTGGTCAAGATAATTGTTTCTACATAGAACCACTCCAGATCTATATGGTGAGGGATGATAGAAAAAAAAGGTCCTCAACCTCTACAGTGATAATACCATCACTATATATAGCCTTAGAAATTATTTAAAACAAAATCACATGAATCTTTATACACGTGCAGAATATAATCATCCATCTCCTTAAGTTGCTTTTGCTTTGTGTGCATTGCAATAGCAGTTATTACTTACTGTAGTGGTAACTGTTGTGTGTGTTTATTGTGAAGAAATTATTTCCTAATTGAAACTGTCAAGACAGAGCTTCTGTTCATAGGTAGGTACTAGGCTATCTGCCCGAAGGCATTTATAAGCTTAGCCAGTGAGTGTCAGCTTTCGCCACCCCCATTGATTAATTAACGGAGCCTCTGTCAAGAAGAGCCAATGAACTGATCCCAGGGGTGTATTTTCTGTTACCCATCCACTCATCAAGATTTCTCTTGAAGAATGTTAGTGAGGGGCTCTGCCTAATGTAGTTAGAATTTTATTCCAAAGCATGGGGATTCCCTGTGACAGGAATCTATCCCTCCAGCATGTTCTATTTATTGGTGTGGAGAGGATTAGCTCACTAGAGCGAGTGGCTCACAGTGACTTGGATTTCATTAGGTGGAGCATGTCCATCAGTTCTGAGTTGGACATGGCTTTGTAAGTCAGGCAGAGATCACCTCTGAGTAAGCAATATGCCACTGAGTACAGCCGGAGTTTTTCCAGTCGGGCTGCATAGCTCATATGTTTGAGGCCAGTAATCCTCTTGGTGAGGTACTTTTGTGGTCTTTCCAGCTGTTGGAAGTGTCTTGTGAGGTACATCCCAAATGGGGCATTGTACTCAGTGATGGGTCTGATGAATGATGAGTAGAGGGGAATTATAACCTCTTTATTTCTAGATGTGAACCCTTTAGTAATTAGATGGGCTGTATAGAAGGATTTCCTAACTAATTTGGCAATATGATTGTCAAAGGAGAGATTACTATCTACCTGGGTCCCCAGATCTCTTATTACCTCTTCTGTATTAAGGGGACTGTCACCTATGTGGTAATTCATGGGTGTTTTGTTTTTCCCAAATGGGATGACTATGCATTTTTTGGCATTTAGCTTGAGACCATGACTTTGACATCAGGTGTCTGTCTCAGTAAGGCCCTTTTGGAGAATGTCTGTGTCAGCCAGAGAGTCAATTATGGCTCCCAGTTTGCAGTCATCGGTGAACTTGGTTAGCCACAGTCCTCCTGTGTTTGCCTGTACTTCTGAGAAGTATATGCCAAACAGTAGGGGTCCCAGGACCGAGCCTTGTGGGACACCACTTGTAACTGGTTTAGAGTTGGACCTGGAGCCCGTTATTCTTACCATGTGAGTTCTGTCTGTAAGCCAGTTGGCAACCCATCTCGTGACGTACGGGTTTATGTTCAGGCTGGTGAGTTTTTCTATAATTCCTGAGTGGGGAATGGTGTCAAAAGCCTTGGCGAGTTCAAGGTAGGCTTTGTGAACCACCTTCCCCTCATCTATGGCCTTGTTGACTGTCTTGAAGAAGTCAACCAGGTTTAGTAGGCATGATCTGCCCTTAAAGCTGAACTGGGTCGGGTCAAGTGTTTGGAGGTTCCCAATGTCTTTGTTAATGGGTTCCATGGTGATGCGCTCCATTGCCTTGCAGACCAGGCTAGTCAGGCTTATGGGGCGATGGTTACCAGGGTCAGTTGTGGCCCCTCCTTTGTGGAGCAGAATAACCATTGCTGTGTGCTATTCTATGGGCATGTAGCCTGTGGAGAGGCTGAAGTTGAACAGTGTGTTTAGGTGGGGGGTTAGTTAATTCTGTATTTTGTGCAAGACACAGCCTGGGACACCATCTGGCCCCATTGACGCTGTGCTTTTGGCTTTTGAAAGGGCTGTTTTCACCTGTGATTTCTGGGACACTACACTTTTCTGGTATTGTTGTGGGCCCTTTTGGGGGGGAAGTTTGCAATGAATCTATCTACCAGGATGTTGGCAATATCAGTAGGCTCAGTATATTTTGTGCTATTTTGCACTAGCTCAGAGCATATCTGCAAGTTGCCACTTAAGATTCTTGGCATAGCTAAAGAAGGTTTTGTGGTTATCTTTCGAATCCTTAGCTATTTTACTTTCGAAGTTAGCCTTGGATGATTTTTTGAGGGACCTTAGTTTCTTACTAATACTGATCAGGGATGTCTTTCTTTCTTGGGATTTGCTTTTTTTCTGAACTAGATTCCTCCTCCTATTGTATAGCCTGTTTATGGCAGGGGTCCACCAGACTGGTTTCCTTCTCTTAGGCGAGTGAGTCTTGGTTTTGCTAGGGATGGCACGACCCATGCATCCTTGTAGGTGCTCATAGAGTGCATTTGTAAAGGTTCCTGCATCCTGGACACTGTCATCCTCTAGGGTGGGGGCTGTGAAACTTACCACCTCTGTCTTAAGTAAGGTGAAGTTTGTTATAGAAAAGTTCTTCACTGTGGTTTCCTTGGTTGCGGGTGGTGGTGTGGTGTGGACATCCAGAGTGATTAGTTTATGGTCTGATCTAACCAGTGACGGGTTGACCTCCGGTGCAGAACACCTGTCGCCCATGTTGGTGATGACTAGGTCCAATATGTTTTCACCTCTGGTAGGGGAGTTTACCAGCTGATCCAGGGCATTTGAGTTGATGAATTCCAGGAAGCGCTGGACCTGGGAGTTTGTACTTTAGTAGTCTTCCCAGTTAATGGTAGGGTAAGAAATCACCCAATATCAGGGTGTTCGGTAGGAACTTCATGTTTTCCAGTGTCTCCAGAAAGGCGGAGTGGTGGTCCTGAGTCATGGAGGGTGATCTGTAGTAGGCCAAAATTTGCATTGCAGATTTGCTCGATGTTAGTTGCACATGGATGATCTCAGAGGTATCATGCTGCGCCACTAACCTGGAGGTGTAGGTGTCCTTGTTGAATATGGATACACCCCCTCCTTTTGTGTTTCGGTCCATGTTCTGTGGCTGAAATGTGTGGTATGAGTTGTAGCCCAGTAGTGCTAGGGTGCTCTGTGGAGCTTTGAACCAGGTTTCAGTTACTGCACAGACGTTGACATTCTCCATACTGAGGATTGCTTCAAGCGCATGCATTTTGAGACTTAAACTCCTGGCGTTGAGTAGCATAACCCACATTTTTTTATTTGTGCTGTTTATGGAAGTGGGTTTGATTTTTGAGCCTTGCCTAAAAAGGCACTATGGGGGCAGCAAGAGCCTTGGCCAGTATTCGAAAGCCTAGGGGTGATGGGTGCAAGCCGTCTCTTGTGAAGCAACAAGGCTGGTCGAGCATGTTGTCCCAGGCTGACAGACACTGGAACCTCTTTAAATGACACCAGAAGCTTAGCCAATTGTTGAAATTGATCATCTTTTCTTTATACTGCTATATCATTCTTGGTGAGGGCAGGATGCTACTAAGGGTCAGGGTCATATGTGCCTGGGCTACATGATCAGAGAGCTCTTCCATGTCTCTTTTCATGTAGTCCAGGGAGATAAATCTCAGGTTATTCACAACAACATGAACAATGACAAAGTCATATTTGTACTTGTTCTGGAGTGACCGGAGTGCTTGTGTTATGTGGCGGATTCTGTCTCCCAACGGGCAGCTAACAGTAACCTTCGCCTTGTCCAGCCTAGTGAGTGGGACGTCAGTGTGCCTGGCTATAGAGTCGCCTATTACTAGTGTGTTAGGTATGTTATTTTGCCTTAAGGGCTGTGATTGTGCCACACACTGATTTTGTGTTTTATGTGTTGTCTGGTTTGTGATGGGAGGTGCAGGCATTTTAGGTGTCTGCTTTGGAGGTCTCTAATGCTTTTGCAGGTTTTTATTTAGAGCCTCCGAGCATGATTTTGTGTATTTATGTGTATTTTTTATCAGTGCTGGTTTAGTATGTCTATGTGAGGCTGGAGGTGTGGTGCAAGTGTTAACCTTCTCCTCATGACTGCCTGTTCCAATCTTGGGTGGAGAGCACTTAGCCTCCAATTTAGCTATATAATTGCATATGTTAATGCTTTGTGGTAGGAGGAGAGGGTTGTCTGTGTACATGATTGCCTCAGGATACCCAGGTTCACCAGCTGGACTGGAGAGTATACCTGAAATTGCCCTTTGGTCATGCCTGAATAGTAGGGTGAGCTGCTTAGTCGCTTGGTTGGTGAGGGGTGAATAATGAGCCTTGCCCTGCTGGGCAATCAAGTGTCAGGGTATATTAGTGCTTGCTATTAGGTCTGAGCAAGTGCTGGACTGTAGGATGCTTTTTAAGTGCTTAGGTTGAGAGTTAGACTACTTTCAAGGGAAAAACTGAAGAGAAGACTTGGTGGAGCTGGGAATAATTTAGCCCTAGCTAACCGGCACTGCCTGGATGTGCAAAACCATGCAAACGTGGTTTTTACAGCAGGGAAATGAAAGAGATAGAAATTAGCCCAAAATGGCCTATAAACTACTAACTTCTGGGCTGGAACCACTCCTCCAGGGACAGATAGCTGCTCAAAGCTCCCTCTCTCACAGGTGAACAGAGAAACCTCCATCTATCCAAGTAAGGTATGGGCAACTCAGAAACTTGTAACACAGCCCTGAATTCAGCACTAGCCTGAAAACTGGACTATACTAGCTTAGAAAGGTAGGAAACAAGGAAAATGTTTTTGAAAAGATAAGGAAAAACAGTAAAAAAAACATTTAAAACAGCTTTAAATGACTACAAACAGTAAAAAAATACACTTAAAACAGCTTTAGATGACTACAAGCAATCAGAAAAGGCTTTTAAACAAATTACCCAATTAACCAGTAATAAAAATGTCAAAACTGAGCCCTGTTCCTGTAGTCTTCAATCAGACATGTTCTAGCTGCACACTCCTGCCACTGGGGTGCAGGGGAACCTTCTCCAAAAAAGAAGGCCTGGATTAGTGCTCAAGTTATACAAACAAAGCTAGATTCAGCAGGCCTGGATCTAGTCTATGCTACAGCAAACAAGGTACACCAATTTCAGTAAGAAGTAGTTCAATTATGCAGGCACTATAAGCCTTTAACCAGAAATTCCCAGCTCAGAAGGACAGAGTCCAGCCTCTCTTCCCACAAGAGTGCAGATCACAAACCTTAATGTAAAATAACTGGCCTGAAGCCCAAGTGCTTAAACCAGAACTAATATACTTTCAGAATAACAGACACTGAGCCTTCAATCAGCAGTTCCCAACTTAGAAGGGTGTAAGCTACCTGTCCTGCCACAACAGTGGACCACAAACCTTCTTAATGTAAAACAACTGGTCTGAAGCCCAAGTGCTTAAACCAAAAGGATTAGAATGATAGTTACACCAAAGAGTAATAAATGCAATTGAGTACTTTTAAGATGACACAAAAGCAAAATAAAGTAATAAAGTGGAAGAAACACAAATACAGTGATATCAGACGAATAAAGTGCATTTTTTTTTTGAGTGAGCAAATGAGATGGGCACAGGAGTAGTATCCAAATGCAAATTTGTAAGAGGGGTGGGCAGTTTCAAAGCCACCAAGATTAACACCAAAACAAAAGCAGGGAGGGTGGGTGGAGAACTAACTGAAAAAACAGAGCCACAACTTCCAGCTAGATAGTATTCAATGCAACACAAATAAATCAATTTAAATGCTGTACTATTTGAAAAAGGTGCAGATAAAGATTTACTTAAATTCACTTACACGTCCAGTTGATTGCAGGCATGTCGTAGCCGGCCAAAGCTGAGTTTAACCAGAAAATAATCCAAAATGTAACACTTATAAAGGCAGAAAGTGAATATCAATGAAGTGAAACTTCCCCACTTATCACTGGCTATGCAGGAATTTTAACTACCACTGAATTTTAACAAGCATTAACTGAAAAAACAGAGCCACAACTTCCAGCTAGATAGTAATCAATGGAACGCAAATAAATCATTTTAAATGCTGTATTTGATAAAAGTGCAGATAAAGATTTACTTAAAATTCACTTATACGTCCAGTTGATTGCAGGTAGGTCTCATTCTGAAACTTATTTTTCTGTGTATCTGATACCCAGCATGATATCTTGCTAGATTAACAGTGTTACAGTAGAGCTGGAAATATTGAAGTATGGCAGACTTTTTAGAGACCTGCTCCTTCCCAGTTTTTTTTTCCTGGGCTTCAAGTGTGACAAGATAAAAGCAATGTAAATGTATTTGGGTTCAGTTTCATAACCTAATCAATATTGCACTGGGTGTTTTACTATTTGACACTGTGCTACATTTTCAAAGAGTTACTATTAAGCTTGTTTAATGGTGAAAAAGGCTGTATATGTGTGTTGCACTGCTGGTAGCCTAATGCTTAGTGCAGCTCATTTTTTTAAAAATAGCAAGAAAGGTGTGCTCTGTTTACACAGCCATTATGTACCACTTTCAGATGTCTAAACCAAGATATGATGTTGGTTGAGCTGTGCATACCTCTCAACTTTACAGAATATTATAGAATGTCCCTAACTGGGTTTTAATATTATATATACATTTTATTACATACAATGTAATAGTACAGTGTACATATGCACGTATGAAACTAACAAAATACCTTGCATGCCTCGCACGACTCAAAGGTATACATCCCAGTCTAGTATCTTTACTCCACCCTCTCCCTAGCGCCCTGCAAATAAGTTCAAGAATAAGCCTTTGTCCCTCAAACTGCACTACACATCTGTCCTACAGTTTTGTACTACATTTCCTTCATAAAACATTCACATTACATACAGAACTGAAACACACCACCAAATTTCACTCCTATGCCAAAGAGCAAGTATGTGTTTGTGTGTGAAACACAGCCTCTGTGATAATTAGTACTCATTCCTAATTTCACATTCATAGCTAATTTTCAGACAGATTTTCAGACCACAAAATGAAAGTAATAACTATATCTATATAAAGTTTCATTTGATAATCAGCAGCAAAAGATTTTCATTATGACCTAGCAGAACCCATTCTATTTCTGATTTCCCAAATGTCTTTCACTGCGGTATGGACAACATTGAAAATGCAGTTATTTGAATTCAGCCAGAAGTTCAGGCAAGGGTCATCCTTGTAAAGATTTAAAATTCCAACATCAGAAGTTGAACCAACAACTTGGGCATCACTGCTATCTCTAGGAAAAACAATTCTTTTCTCAGAACTGCTTTCATGCACTGAACTGGCAGTTTTAGTGGAATTTGAGTCTTTCAGCTTTTCCTGGTTAGGGGTCGCCACAGTGGAACTCCGGTCTGCTAATGATTGGCAGTAGATTTTTACGTGCTGGCTTGCCAGGCCTAACGCACAACCTTCAACAAAGGAACGCCCATTCACGCATGTCGCCACACAGAAGTCTTTCGAACTGAGAATCGAACGGGCAAGAACGGACAACGTCTAACTGTGAGGCAACAACGCTACCACAGCACCACCACCGCAGTCTGCCTTACATATATGATAAAAGGTCAGCAGGCATTCCACAGAGAATTGCATGCAGGCAGAGCATTACACATAGGAAAATAAACAAAAAATGACTGAAGCAGTCACTAGAGCAGTAGACAAGGACAAGGTAGTGCCACACACCCTATCTTGACCTCGCCAAGGCTTTCAATACCATCCCCCACTCTGGAATTACAAACTCACTAAACTAGGCATAAATCCCTATGTCACACAATAGGTGGCTAACTGGCTCACTGACAGAACCCACACAGTAAAAGTAGCAGACTCAAGTCCAACTTCAGACCAGTGACAAGTGGAGTGCCACAGGGTTCGGTCCTGGGTCCTCTCCTGTTCGGCATCTACTTCTTCAAAGTGCAGGACAACACAGAAGACCTTTGGTTAACAAAGTTCTCAGATGACTGCAAACTGGGAGCCATAATAGAATCACCTAATGATGTAGACATTCTACAAAAGGGCCTCACAGAGACAGATGCTTGGTGTCAAAGTCATGGCCTCAAGCTTAATGCCAAGAAGTGCACTGTCATCCCCTTTGGGAAAAACTTGGCACCCATGAACTACCACATAGGCAGCAGCTCACAAAACACTGAAAGTGTGATGAGACCTCAGGACACAGCTGGACAGTAGTCTCTCCTTTGATAACCACATCGCACAGTAGTTGGAAATCCTTCTACGTGGCACACCTCATCACAAAATGGTTCTCCTCTAAAAAAAAGGAAGTCATTGTTTCTCTCTACGGATACCTCTTCAGACCCATTATAGAGTACAATGCCCCGTTTGACATGTATCTCACAAAGACACCTACAACAATTGGAAAGGCCACAGAAATACCTCACTACCAGCCTCAAACAGATGCCATATGCAGACTGACTCAAAAAACTCCAGCTCTACTCCATCACATATCGCCTACTCAGAGGCAATCTCTGCCTAACATACAAAGCTATGTCAAACCCAGAGCTGTTGAACATACTACACTTAAAGAAATCCCAATTTCTCCGAACCACATGCTCCAGGGACCTAAACTTATCACCACAATAAACAGAACATGCTGGAGGGATAGATTACTGTCCCAGAGACTTCCCATACTCTGGAACAAACTACCCATTCATGTCAAGCAAAGCTCCTCATTGGCCGTCTTTTAAGAAAAATCTTGACGACAGGATGGGAAATAGAAAATTCACCCCGGGGATCACTTCTGCAGCACTGCTGGACAGGAGCACAGGAAAATAATTTACTTGGGTGGTGAAAGCCAGGGAACCTTTTTGGCTAGGCTTATATAGGCCCCAGGGCCGATAGCCTAGTACCTACCTATGAACCTATAAACCTACAAACCGAAATCATGAAATGATTATGGATGGGAAAATTGTAGGAGACATTACATCAATAACACAACCATGAAGGTAATAATAGCAACAAATCACTTTATTTATTCAAGTTTTACCTCTGACTTACAAGTCCAAACAGCTACTGCACAATTTCAGGCAATGGAAACACCAATAATGCCATCAAGGAATGCAGTGTCCAAACGTAATGTAGAAACTAATAGCCTCTCTTGCATTCCTTTTTTTTTTTTTTTTTTTTTTTTTTTTTTTTATTTCCAAGTAGTATTTCTTGTTTTTCTTAAATGTAAAATGCAGGTTTCCCATGTCAAGAGTCATACACTTCAGAAAGGTGGAGTTCAACTAAGGAAAAAACATCATACAGACCTGAAGTAACATCATCTAACTTGGAATTAATTTCCTGCAGGTCCATCAGAATTTCTTCTAATGCTGCTATGCTGCTGGGGGAGACACCAGACAGCAAAGGAGGAATGACATTTTCTCCAGCAAGTGTGTGTTCCCAGTCATGCTGCCATGGCCATACACTTGTCAAATGCTAACCACTGTTTTTTTATTTCTTAACTAGAGAAAAAAAACTAGCCAGAAATATTGCACCAACTTAAAAGTTCAATCTTACAATGAATTTTTGTCCACTAAAGCTTTACATAATCACACTGACTTTTGGTTAAGCCACAAGACAACTAGAAAGAATCACAGAGAATATGTTCAACAATACTTAAACCTTAACATAACTTCGTCTTCATTCTATTTTGTATGCAAATAGTCAAGAGTTTGTCCAATAAACCACAACACACATTTTATTTCTCTTCCTGTAGAAATAAGCCTTTCAGGAATTTAGAAAAAGGAAATTGGAATTCCTAGTAGTGACAGGTACAAAATGTCTAATCATTAAATGGAATGGAGTTCTTCTGAAATGGTGGTTTGTACACTTAAATGTAATGGCAATTTGCTGAACACGGTGGAAACACTACATGTTCTTGTTTGCAGTTGCTTAAATGACAGTGCAGATAACAGTAATGCTATATGCTGGAGAAAGTAAATAAGGATTTGATATAACTTAAAGATTCAAGTCTTGTTAGCTAAGCCAAAACATATTAAAGTTTACAGAGAAACTATCAGCATAATAAAAAGAATACTATATTCTTCATTACATCACTAGCACTCAAGGACATTAATATGATGGCTCCATGACCATCACTCATAATGACATTTTAAGTACTGAGGAACCCAAGAAATATGTTTCAATGGCTACTTGTACTTAACACATGGCTGATTAAATGCATTTGAATGGAAATATTTTAAATATGATGCCAAAGAGTTTGCGTTTTCGACCCACTCAATGTTACTGATAAATTTCAACACATATACTGAGACAAATGCTGGTAACAAAAGGAATCTAAAAAAAAAAAGAAGTTATGTCTTACCATAACATTCCATCTGTGTTGTTCATCTTCTTTCACTCATCACTGATGGGTTCGGTTCCAAGCCCTCAGAACTGAGTCAGCCTTTTTACAAAGCTCGCACCAGCCACAAAACTCTCAAGCTAAGTCTCTACCCAGATTGCCCTTCTCCCTGTTACCTCAGATCGAGTTTGCTAGAGAAAAGGAAGAAAAGCCAGGCTACTTCTGTGCAACTACCCTAGCGCACCACTTAAACCCAAAGCATCCCCCAGGAGCCTTTGGAGAGGGAAGGAGGGTGGAAAGTGATGAATGAAAGAAGATGAACACAGATGGAACATTATGGTAAGACATAACTTCTTTATCTGATGTTGCTAATCTTCTTTCCATTTATCACTGATGGGACAGAATCCAAAGCTACCTTGAGGTCCATGGGTGGCCCTCATGGAAGAACATTCCTGAATACCATTGAGCCGAAGACAGCTCTCCCTCTGGAGACCAAGTCCAATTTGTAATGATTGATAAAGATATGAGGCTTAGCCCATATAGCTGCTGCACAGATGTCATCCATGAAAGCCCTGGAATGGAAAGCTACAGATGTTGCCACAGATCTAGTGGAGTGAGCTTTAACTTTTGACATAGGTTCATAACTGAGGGAATAGATGAAACGTATGTAGTCCCTTAGCCATTTTGATAATGTAACCTTGGAAACAGCCTCTCCCACTCTGGGCCCAGAACAGGAGATGAAAAGCTGTTCAGATTTACAGTTAGGTTTGGTCCTGTCTAGATAAAATCTCAATTGTCTATGTACATCTAAAGAGTGAAGGCAGTACTCTCCTCTACTGGCAAAATTCGGAAAGAACATTGGTAGGTCAATGGTCTGGTTTATGGAGAATTCAGAAACAACTTTGGGGAGAAAGGATGGATTCGTCTGAAGTGATAATCTGTCTTTATGAAAGACCAGATCGGGCCTCTTGATACACAATGCCTGCAACTCGGAGACTCTTCTGGCAGACATGATGGCTACCAAGAACAAGGATTTCCAAGACAAAAACTTTAGATCACACCACAGCAGGTTCAAAAGGTTTCTGAGTCAAAGATTGAAGGACTAGAGTGAGGTTCCATTGTTCCACAGGCTGACAGGAGGCCTGATATGAGAAGTCCCCTTGAGGAAAGCCTTTCAAATGCATAGAGAGATAAGAGTGGTGCCATCTACACCATTGTGGAAAGTGGAAATTGGAAATTGTCGCTAGATGTACTCGTACGGTAGAGGCAGACACTCTATTATCAAAAAACTTAGCCAAGTATTGAAGCACTGGAGCTGAATATGGGTATAGCATGTTATCCTTGGACCAGGTGGAGAATATTTTCCATTTATCCTGGTACATTTTTCTGGTGGGTCATTTATGAGAGGCCAGAATGATGTCTCAAACAAGCAAGGAGAGATTAGCTTGCCTGGCTACTAGTGGAAGTGCAGAAACCAAGCTGTCAGCTTGAGACTGGACAGATCTGGGTGACTCAACCCTTGGGGGTGAGTAATCAGATGTGGTAGGGGTCCAGAATCCACAGCAGGTATAGGTGAGGCTGAAGGAAGGGGAACCAAACTTGTTGAGGCCAGAATGGGGCTATGAGGATCACCTTGCATCTCAGGGGAAGAGCTTTCTTTAGAAATTGTGGGATAAGAGTGATGGGAGGATAAGCATAAAGAAGTCTTGTGGGCCAATTGTGGATCAGAGGGTCCCTCGGTGACTCCCCCTCTGGAGGAATTAGGACGAAATAGCTGCTGCACTTGTTTGAAGGGGAGGCGAAAAGATTGCAGCAGGGCTGGCCCCAGTGGCTGAAGACTGCTGACACCACTTCGGGGTTGAGGGACCACTAGTGAGGCATGCGGATGCATCTGCTCAGGTTGTCCACAATCATGTTGGAGCTCCCTGGGATATTCATTGCTATTAGAATGCGGTTGGAAGCTATTGCCCACTGCCAAATTCTCATGGCTTCTCGACATAGGGGATAGGACTTGGTTCCTCCTTGCTTGTTGACATACCAGACCACGGACATATTGTCTGACTGAATTGCAATTGTCCCTGAAGGGAGAGCTGAATGGAAGGCCTGCAACTCTAACAGCACAGCTCTCAGTTCCAGAACATTGATATGCAGGTGGACCATGTGCCTTGGACAGTCTTTCCCTGGAAATGCCCCCCCCCCCACCCGATCAGGGAAGCATTAGTGGTCACAATGGCTGTGGGCTGAGTAGATTGAAATGGACGACTGCAAAGTTCTACGTCTGACCTCATCCACCAAAGAGTTGGTTATTTGAATCTGGTAACGGAGGGGGTGATAGTTTGGGAACTACTGACACAGAAGGAGCCAGTGCAGAATCCACGTGTAGATTTGCTAGCGGCACTACTGGGACTGACGCTGTCATAGAACCTAGGGCCTGAAGAACTTCCCTTGCAGAAACTGTTGTTTGTGAGAGTATCACCCAGAGATGAAGCCTCAATCGATGGAGTCTGAACTGGGAGTGATACCAGACAGGACTGAGTACTGAAGACCGCTCCAATGAATTATATTTGTTGTGTAGGGACAAGGTTTGATTTCTCTCAATGTATTGTTATTCCCAACAATCTTGCCAGAGAGAGAGAGAGTATAATGTGCTGTTACCAGAAGATATTCGGGGGGCGGTAAGGAGCTAGTTGTCTAGATATGGAAACACCTGGAATCCCTTTAGTCTCAAGTGAGCTATTACCACTGCTATGCATTTCATGAACACTCTGGAGGCTGTAGAGAGACCGAACGGCAGGGCACGGAAATGATAATGACTGGCTCCTAACCAGAAGCGAAGCAGACTCCTGGAGCATTTGTCCATCTTGATGTGGTAATACGCATCCTGGAGATCTACAGAGCACATCCATCGTCTTCTCTTAAAAATGGGAGAATGGACTGAACCGTGACCATCTGGAATTTGGTTTGGGTGACAGACTTGTTTAAGCTGCTGAGATCCAAAATGGGTCTCTAGTCCCCTGTCTCTTTTGGCACCAAAAAGAATCTCGAGTAAAACCCAGATCCATGCTGGTCTGGTGGGACTGGTTGGATGATTCTTTTTTTGAGACAGCTTTATAAACCCTGAAGCTGCTTCTTCCCTTTAACTGGGTGGAACGTCGGGAAGTTTTCTTGAGAAATTTGGCTGACAAGAAAGGGGAGTGGTGTAACCTCTGGTGATAATGCTCTGCACCCAACAATCGGTGGTGATGGATTGCCAGGCAGCTTGGTGCAGAGACAAACAACCCCGACTGCTGCCAGAGGTAAGCAATCGGGCTGCTCCTCATGAGCGCTGATAAGGCTGTCCAGAGAAGGAATCCCTGGAGCCCTGATTATGAGGACCCCCTCTGCCTCTATAGGGGCATCTTCCGGAATTGTTACCCCCTCTGCCTCTGGGAATATAATCACCATGTGTGGCACGGAAAGGACCCTGAGATTTCTTATGCCACATCTTTCCAGTCCTCTGATTCCTGGGGAAGGTACATTGAGGGTTGGAAAACCGAAGGCCTACGGCAGACAGGGTCTTTCAGTCTTGCTCACACCTGGCTAGCTTGTCCTGCACTTGAGCCAAAAAGGGAAGTTGCTTCGATGGGGTCTGCAAGGTCACAAATGCACATCCAGGCATGACGCCTCATAACAATGCCCAAACCCACTGCTCTAGCTACCCCTACAGTTGCATTTGACAGCAACCTCATGGATGAGTTGGATATTGATTCCAGAGTTGTGAGCTGTGAGGCCACTTTGGCCCTGACCTCGTCAGACAATTGTCCTGTGAGCGTCACAGAGAGTTCAGAGATCAATTCCCTCTGGAGCCTCGTAAAATGTGCCAAATAATTCAGGGACTGTATGGCAAAGGTCCCTGATGCAAAAACATGCTTCCCAAGTCTGTCCACTGCCCAGGACTTCCTGTTGGGCAGGTGGACAGTAGGACTTTCCTCAGCCAAGTCCTTTTTCATGGCCGCCGCCTCCACCATAGCATCAACTAGTAACCCTTGGGACCAATGCGGGTTCTTCTCGGGAGGGGAAAGAATTTTGTCTGGTCTCAGAGGGATTGACTCAATGGAATTAGGGTTCTTCCAAGTGTGCTACACAACAACCTGGACAAGGTCACTGGCAGGCGGTGTCACCCAAGAGGCAGAAGGCCGGGCGAGAAAAGCCTGCAGGAACACGGACTCCTCAGATGAAGGGTTGGAGGGCTTTCAGTCACCTCTCTGCTTTAACATTTCCAAGATGTCTCCAAAGGAGACCTCATCAGGAGTGGACCATGGGGACCCTTCACCATCATCATAATCCAAGTCTTCCGTTGAGTCCTCAGGTGAGTCCATGTGCTTCCTCTTACACGTCTTCTTTCGAGGGGGGTCCACAGTGTGGGTCTCTGAAGAGAATTTGGAAGAGTGGGTACCCAGAACAGGGGTGTCCTGCGGCTTCTCTGACTGGTGTCCTACGGGTACTCTGTGACACCTGTAGCTCAGGGGGTTCAGACATCGAAGGAGTGCTGCCAAAAGCAACAGCCCTCTCTATTACATGGAAGACAAACCTACCTGAAGCCCGGAACAGAGAAAAACAACCATGGGACAGAGGTCACACCCTGCTCTGCCAAACCTCAAGCAGGATTGGCGCGGACGTGGCTATCAGCACAGAAGATGGAACCAAGGAAAGAGGTGACTCTGTACCCCAGGCCGACGCGCCTGTCCCCTGATCCCCAGATTGAGGAAGGACTGGTTCAGTGGGAACCGAAGACCAAAGGGACAAACTCGTGAAGCCAGCGTGAGATGCACCACAGGCACTGAGGTGATAGGTTCCAAGAAGGATGTCAGAACAGAAGGCTTCAGAACCAAGATGGTCAAAGGAGGAGTGTAAGATGGGGTCCATGGATAAGGCAACCCAACTTCTGCAGGTGGCTGGGTCTTAGAAAGTGAGGGAATCCCCCTGGCTAACAACAGCTGGTCTACAAGATGCACCACGTCGTGTTCAGAAAGGCCCCTGGTAGATCTAGTGGATATTCCGGATGGGGATTCAGGACGTTCGATGAAGCGGCTATATGCTTGGCCCAGAAATGGATCTACAGAGGGGTAGTATCGGGTCAGTGGTGCAAGGTCTGCCGGCACCAAAGCCTCTAGTTTCGAGACCAGAAGTAAAGAGGTCGGTACAACGCTCGGTGCTGAAGTGGGACTCAGAGCCGAAACGGACAGTTCCAAAATGAAAACTAATGATGTAGTCGAAGATGTGCACTGAGCTGAAGTGGCCACAGGTGCCGAAGTCGAGATTGGCGTAATAAGGTCTAGGATTAGTGACCGAGGCAGGACCAGTGCCAAAATGGGCGCCAGTACTGAAGGATTTGAGATGGTCAGAGCCAAAGAAGACGGAGCCGAGGAGGCTGATTTATGCTCCGAAGATAACGTTGGGACCTTTGATTTCCCAGGCTTGCTCTGATCACCCGATGGTGAAGAAAGAACAGAGTGGGATCTCTTTTTGTCCTTGGGAGGGGTTGTGACCTCCATTGCAGAAATGGCCTCTGAGAAGGGAAACTTGAGAGACCCTTTCAGAATGAGTTTATTTTTGCACTCATTAAGAGTTCACTGATTGAAACTCTGACAAATGTCAGTGGAGGCTGCACCAAAAGGTGGAATGCTCCCAAACAGTATACACAACCATCATGAGAATCACTGTTAGCTAACCTGCCCTTACAGGAAGTACAATGCTTAAAACCTAAAGTACCCTTATCTGACATCTTTATAGAGAAAAGACATCACAGGCCAACTGTATAACAAAAATATAACCAAAGTCAACTCCAATCAGAAAAGTGACAAATATAACAATAAACTGGTATGATAGGGAAAAGAAGGGAAATACCTGAAAAAAAATAGCTAATAAGTTAAATACCAACTATAGTACTGAAGAAGTAAAACAAGGGTAAGGAAGAAAAGGACATACCAACAATTGCACTTGAAAGTGTACCAATGGTAACTACGGGTAGAGAGGAAAAAACATGGTCAGACAGAAGAAGAGACACTAGAAAAGCTAATCGCTTAATAAAATATGAAGATATCTAAAATTTTCCAAACAAATGTCAAAAAAAGTTTCACTTAGCTGAGCACTCGGCTGAAACGTGGCTTCACGGCTACACAAACGAGACCTGAGGTAACAAGGAAAAGGGCATTCTGGGTAGAGACTTCGCTCAAGAGTTTTTTGGCTGGCACGATCTTTGTAAAAAGGCTGACTCGGTTCTGAAGGCTCGAAACCAAACCCATCAGTGATGAATGGAAAGAAGATTAACATCAGATCAATCTGTTTACCAAACCCAAGTTAAAATCCTACATAATAGTGTTGTGGTGCTTACACCTTCACAGTTGGTGAGCAAGCCATAAACAATCTATGCACAATACTCAACTCAAAGTAGCAAATACAAAAAAAAGTTTGTACAAATAAAGATTGCATATTTAATTAAAAACATTTAAATATTTCACATTTACTGTAAATCATTATTCAAACATTTATGTTTTGAAAGTCTCATGCAAAAATATGAACAATGCCTTCGTTCTTAAAAGAGCATCAGAAACATTACAATACAGTCCAGGATTAGTATAAAAATACATGATTAAAAACCTATTTTGGACTAGTTATTGGACCATGTTGAATTATCTTACATGCATTTCTGTACTTGGTCAAAAAGATGTCAACTAATCCATTCAATATAAAATAATTCACAGGGGCAGTCAAGGCCATAAAAACCAGTGCAAACAGTAGACCATAAAAACACTGCAAATAATTATGAAAACCAGAGAATTTAGAGACAAGACCACGTCTACAACTTTCCTGTGAGGAGTCCCTCAGTATTCTTTACATTAGTTACCGCTTCTTCAAATCTACATGAATTAGCCCATCTACAAGGCTGTGAGTCATACCTCCCAACCGTACCAAATTACTCATTTTTTTACAGAGATTTAGGGTCCAAATAATGGGGTGTCACCCCTCGTTTCCGAATTTCCCGACGCTTTATTTTAAAATTTTATTTCCTGGCTTTCTGAGCGTTCATTACATGTGTGAGGACATGAGCATCCCGCCAGCCTATCAGAATTGAGCTGAAGCTCATTCAGCTCAATATGCATGCATTTCCAGCTGCCACAAGGCTGGAATCTATGCTGCTGCTATCTGCAGAATGAGCTGTTTTGATGCTCCATTTATGAAGCAGAATGAGCGGGGAAGAGAAGTTTATGTTGCTGCCTTAGAAAGGGCCATTTGAAGCAGAACAATCCATTTATGATGCTGTCTATGTGGAAGGGGAAGAGAAGTTTATGAAGCTGCTGCCCTGGAAAGGTACGGAAAGAGGTGTTGTGTGTCTTGTCTACAGACCAGACAACTGGACTTTTGAGTGTGTGTGTATAAATGCCCCAGGTTAAATGTAATTGGTGGCTAGACGAGGTACTCTGGCTCAAACCTTGTACCTTGGGTACATGTGACAAAAGCCTAAAGATCCTACCCACCACCCTTATGAAAACTTTCCAGATTTATGCCTCATATTTTTGTTCTGTTCCTCATAAAATCTGTGGTTTTCTGGATTTCAGTGAATGATTGAATTCACTAAATAATGACAGCCATTTGAATTTCAGACTTCATATTCTTCAGAAAAGAAATGGTAAAACCAAACCTTTTATTCTAGCAGCAATTAAGCTCAGTATGGCTGTATTCCCCCATTACTGACTTTGTCCAGTTTTTTTCTGCTAAGTTTATAAGTTCAGAAAAGAAACGGTAACACTAAACCTTTTATTCTAGCAATTTTCTAAGTTTATAAGATCATCATGGCTGTATTCCCCCTATTATTGGCTTTGTCCAGTTTTTTTTGTGCGAAGACGGTGAGAAGTGAGAACTGAATTCACTAAATGATAGCCATTTAAGTTTCAGTCTTTCCACTGTTCAGGAAACTGCTGATTGGCATAGTGGTATGTTGCTCTGACTGCAGTGTACAGGGTCCTGGGTTCAAGACTTGACAATGAAATGTATGGTGGTAACACATTTTATTCTAGCAACTTTCCAAAATTATACAAGCAATGTTTAAAATTTTTCCCTGGTTTTTGAGCTTTTGTCCCACCCCACACCCCCCAATAAATTTTGGCTTTTTCCAGATTTCTTGTGCTGCAAATTTAAGACATACAGGTGGGTGTTGAGTGGATTTTACAAGAAGCTGAGAACTTCAGGGGAAGAGAAGTTTAGTGTTGCTTATGCGGAGTCTGCTTGCATTGTTAATAGCATAACAGGTTAAATACTTGCTTTGATGCAGAAGGCTGTGGGTTCTACTCCCACAGTATGTAGATGCGTTGCTAATACTGTACTGTGTTGTACTTTTAAAGAGAGTGGGTGTAACAAGTCAAGGGTGTAACTACAGATAACAAAAGAAGTGAGAAAGTGTCATGCACAAGGGCATTTCTGCCTCAGTCAAAAGAGCAAAAATATCATTAACCCAAATTCAGGTACAGAAAATCATAATTATTATTTTCTGTGCTGCATTATAAGAAAAATATTTTTAAACAGGTACAGAACATTTTCCAGCATTCAAGACAAAACATATTTTTCCACTGCAGACAGTGGAGAAGCAAGAGTGGATAGTTAATAGCACCTGGATTACAATGATAGTTTTGATGCTTCAGTATGAATGTAGGAGAGGATCTGTCAGTACTTGGACTAAAAATTGGAAGTCTTAAAACATGCAGTTTGCCTAGTTTATTTTGTTGTGCATTTACAGCTACTGAGTTGGTCTGATAACACAAATCAGAGAAAGTCAAGCAAAAAAATGAAATTGAAAATAGGTTTGAGAAGCTATGCAAGATGCCCATGGCTTACACTGCCGGTTATAGATATATATATATATATATATATATATATATATATATATATATATATATATAATTAGACTTTTATGATGGAAATGTTCTGAATTGGGCAGTTTTGTCATTATTAGTTCATGTATTTTTTTTTTGTTTCACTGCCTACTGGAAAAATGTTCAAACAATAAATTTAAAATGTACTCCAATTCTAACAAGTGTGCAGTGTTACACAAGGAATAAAGTTTAATAAAGTCAGGAAGGTGTATCAAAGAACACTTGTAGGTTTCTTGTTTTGTGTGCAAGGGGCCTATGATCTGAAAACAGCCCAAATGTAATCTTTATCCACCACCAATGGCCAGATACATTTTCTTTGGATATGGTGTGGGTTTTAATGCTGTTTCAATGAATGTGAGTTTCAAGGGCAGAGACGTTTTAATGCTGTCTGTTTTCATTGTGAGACACTATTGCTTTGTTTAGCAGATATCTACTAGTATTTGTGCATTGAGTCATAAAATGCAAAAATAAAATCCAAATAAACATTGTAGAAGCAGTATGCACATTAGTGTTTATGGTAAATGGGCCGAAATAGCCAGGTAATGGGACATTGGAATGCTTGCAGGAGGACTCTGCCATATTTTGGTTGTCGGTTCTTCAGTTTGCATTTGAAAGTTGGTATCCCACAATTCCACTGGAGTGGGTGGGGTTACGTAATTGTGTATGCAAATTTTATGTTAATCAGCATACAGATTTGTACCTATTTTTCATGGTCCTTGTCCAGATTTTTGAGGTTTCCAGGTTGAGAGGTAGTAAAATTACAAGAGTGTTCTATATGAAAGTACCTAATACATCATCAGCTGTAAAAATATAACCAGTATTTACATTTTCACTGGCTAATTTGTAACCTGTATACTTTATAAGGGGGTCAGTTCTTTTATGCCAAGTCCCACCAGCCTAGACAGCTTTACCTATGAAGTTAAGAGGCAATTCTACTGGAGGGTGGTGGTATAGACTGTTGCAATACTGAATCCCAATGAGGACATGAGAATGGCATGTAGCACATACAGCAGAGAAGTCTACTCAATTGTTGATAAGCTGCTTTAGCAACAGTGAGAGGGTACAGTCTCCCTGAGAGGGACTTAGGGAAGCAAGCATGCCGTACCAATGGAAGGGAACATTGTAGGGCCATCACAATACCAAATGCAGAAGTCAATCAGTAAAGGATAAGTTGTTAAGGCTTAAAAGGAAAGTTTTCTGATGACTACCAGAATGATAGCCCCACCAAGCCATTTCTTGCAACCTCCCCCATGAAGGGCAAACAAATGGCTACAAGAGGGCTGATGGTCAGCAGCGGGGAGTAAAACAGAACACAAATAAGCTAGAGGATTACTTTAAGTGGTCTGAAATGCATATATGCACCAATATGCACTATTCAGCATTACTGTGCTATAACACAGGGGTGAATATTTCATGATTTAATTTTACACCTCCCAGGACTCTTGTCATAAAGGACTCCATTGTAAGACATATTGATGCCCCTCTAAGTAGGCTAAACAAGAAGATGCACATTAGTTGCCTATCTGGAGCCAGGATCTACCACATAAAAAAATGCATTCAAGTCATTACACCACAGAAACCAGTATAATTACATCATAGTCCCAAGTAGGTATGAATGATTCAAGACTCATCTCGCTGGACTATATGAGGAGAGACATTATGGAGCTCTTGGACTGTGAGCCTCAGGCTGGTATAAGCCTAGCAGTAAGCAGCATATTGCTTTCACTGAGGACAATGCCACAATCTGAACAAAAAGATGACAGATTTTAACAATAGGTAGTGTTTCTGGTGTCATTCTAAGAAGATCCAATATATGTCAGCATGGGAGGACAACAGTACACATTGCTTTGCTAGAGATGGTCTGCACCTGTCCCCCCTAGGCTAAAACTATATCCATCTCCATAGATCCTTTTTATAAGCAATGCCAAATTGACAGACCTACCAACATGGCAAAAACAAATGAATGAATGAATAAAGGTGTTGCTGCTTAATGCAAGAAGCCTAAACAAAAAACTACACTCCCTTCAAGTCCTCCTCCCCGTCAAGAATACAGACATCTGTGCAGTTACAGAGACCTGGTTTAAAGCCTCACAGCGTACTACAGCCTTCTGCACTTAAACCAGTAGTTACACAGGCAGGGGCTAAAGGTGGAGGTGTCTCGATATGCACAACAAGCAAACCTCTAGGTTGGTTAAGCAGGATGACAAACTGGAGTTTTTCACATACAGATCACCATAGATAAAGTCTCATATCATACCTTAGCAAGCTATTAGTTCACCCTCCATGCCTAAAGAAACGCATACAACATATTTAAACTTACTGGAGATGCTTACTATTCAGCTGAACACCCTACCTTTGGAGGACTTTAAATTACCCCTCTATTGACTGGGAATCCTACACAGCCTCAAAACTGCAAGCACAGATATTCCTGGGCTTTGTAAATAAAACACCCATGACTAGTTAGTGCATTCACCCATTAGAGGCTTCAACATACTGTAAAGCGTACTCAAAAAAAAATGTGGGATAATTCTGTACCCCCCATGCCATGTCCTTCTAAGTAAGGTAAACCGTAAAGCTTTCTCTCAACTAGGTAAACTCAAAGTTACAAACTATTAAAGGCAAATACCTTTTACCAAGAAACAGTTTGTCAAAATTCAATGGCCCTCCACATCCAGACAGCCCAGCAGCCTATTCAGAATTGCCAACAGAAACCGTGTATAACAATGTTAATGTCTGTGTGCATGCTGCTGTACCTACCAGATGCAAGCCCAAAACTAACTCCAAAAACAAAC
This sequence comes from Protopterus annectens, assembly GCF_019279795.1. NCBI lineage: Eukaryota > Metazoa > Chordata > Ceratodontiformes > Protopteridae > Protopterus > Protopterus annectens. The sequence continues at coordinate 140,572,671 of NC_056742.1, read as the reverse complement.
CTCCCTGGTGGCATCCCAAAATAAGCAGGTTATAGAACAAGAGAAAAAATCATGACTAAAAATAAAGGGCAACTCCCATAAGGATTAGAACTTTCAAATTAAACAGGCAACTAATACAGCTTATTGAGTCCAATAAAGCCAATTTCAAGGTGAAGATAACCACCCAAGCAAAAGGTAAATCAGCTAGGTCAAAAACCTCAAGGGAAACACACAGCAGGGTGGTGACCTGGTGGTTAATGGCGCCACATTCATTGACCCAGAAGAGATGGTGAATCTGTTGGCTGACAAATTCCATTCCAACCTTACCCCCTTCCAAAGAAATACCCTCAAACATAACCCCAACTATAAATAGACAGCATGTCCCGTCTGCTCTCATTACAGCCAAGAAAGCAGCCTCAATGGGCCCCAATAATATCCCAGGATACCTCCTAAACAGTTTAAAATATGACTTATCAGGACCACTGGAGTCACTAACTACTGTCTCAAACATATCTCCCAACCATACCAAATCAGAGTTTTGGGTCCAAATAATGGTGTGTCACAATTCCCAAATGGCACTCCATTTTTTTTTTACAGAGTTTTGGGTCCAAATAATGGGGTGTCAATTCCCAAATAGCACTCCATTTCCGAATTTCCCGGCTGTTTTATTTGAATTTTGTTTTTCCAGCTTTTCGAGCTGGCATCATCACACATGTGACGACATCAGCTCTGTGAAACAGCCTGCTGGAATTGAGATCAACGTGCGTGCATTCATTTCCAGCCAGCCGCGACGGGATTGCAACTCCCTAGTTGTTAATGGCAGAATAAAGCTGCTGCACCCTGCAGAGTTAAGTTTTCCTACGCTGAAAGCCACAAGCCCAGAATGGACAGCTGCAGAGGTAATGCTGCTGATAATTAGTTGAGATTGAGAGAAGCAATGCTGCTTGCAAGGTGGTTTTCAGTGAATGGCCACAGGGCTAGATCTTGAGAGTGTGTAATCAGTTGTGGTTGAGAGAAGCAATGGTGCTGCCGTTTGTAATTTAGAAGCAGTGGTGCTGTCATCCGTGGTTTAGAAGCTGTAGTATTTTGACAAAGCCTAATTTTGTTGTAAATATGTTGGCTTAGGCACTGAACAATACTGCTAGTATCATTAGTTTACAGCAAGATTGGCATAAGGGAAAACATTTTGGATAACTTAACTAAACACCATTAACCTAACAAAAATTCCTGAAATCTTCCTAGTTTAAGTAATAAAACTTATCAGACATACAGATAAAGCAAAGCACATACACTATTTTGTTTCACTGCCATGATGAAAAATAACCTTGTCTTCTACTATTTTATAGTTAAATAAAAACAAAAAAAAATACACAAAGAGACAGTGGCCTGGATTCTAAAAGAATGGACCAGCAAATCGTGCTTGCTGGATGAGGAGGACGTATTTTTTTTTTAATTCGATATTAGGAATGGATCTGCCCAAGAATGTTTGTACTCTTCCTAATCCGCATATACCATTTAACACAGACATACTCTTTCTTTAAGAACTGTAACCATTTTACTGAAAACATGTAGTAGTACTTTCCCATAACATAAAATAATGCAGTCCATTCTATACTACACAAAAAGACAATGAAAAGTTACATTTATGGCAGCCTTAAAGAGTTTAAGCAGCATTTAGGAAAAACATACTTCAGCAAGTGTTTTTCATATCTCTTTATAATTACCATTGGCAAGTTATTCTCTATTGAAACCAGGCCATGTGAAACAATTTATTTCATTGGCATTCTGTTTTAATTGAACAGCATATTCTAGTACTGTCTCCAGATGAAATACCTTTTTAAAAAGTCTATTGCGCTTCAGTGGTAATAGCCTACAAGTATGGATTTTGATCGTGATATTGTATGAAATGGGACTGAGTAGTGTATTCTTGTCAAACTTTATAATTATAGTAATCTGGCTTCTCAGTTAAGGAAAAACATCAAGTTCCAAAACATCATTAAATAATCTGCACAAAAAGCATGTTTTAATGAGTTGTCATCAGAAAAATACACTTCCTCAGTTTTTAAGAATATTTTCATGTACCTTCTGATCGGATTAACTTCTGATGGTCTGGCAGTTTGTTGATAGCTGCTTCCTGTGGTCCAGAGTTTGATTCCCTCAGCCTCCACTGCCTGTGTGACTTTCAGCATTAAATTGTGTGTGTGGAAGTATCCTTTTATGATGGAAATGTTCTGAATTGGGCAGCTCTTCAAACTATGGATCCATCCTAGTTTGGCTTTGCTAAAGGAAGGTCATGCCCATTGAATCTGGTGGACTTCTTTGAAAAGTAAAAGCAATGGATGAAATTGGTAAAATGGTGCATACTGCTTACCTTGATCTGGCTAAGGCATTTGATACAATAATACAGTCTTGCATTTCCACAAACTTACGGAATTCTGCATAGACCCCCATATAACTCACTGGACAGCCAGCTCACTCACTGATAGGACCCCAGAAATTAGGAGCAATGAGATATAACCTGCACAAAGAGGCCATTCACCAGTGGAGTACCTCAGGGAGCCATGCTAGGGCCACTCCTCTTTAGCATTTACTTCTCAGAAGTCAAAGCTAATCTCAAAAGCCTCCAGCAGACCAAGTTCACAGATGATTGCAAACTGGGAGCAATCACAGAATTCTCCCAAGATGCAAACACCAAGCAGGAAGGCAGAACACAGACAAATGACTGTTGCCAAAACCACAGCTGAAAACCCAATGCCAAGAAATGCATTATAGTACCTTTTGGGAAACCTGCAACACTAGGAGACTATGTTGTTGATAAAACAACCCTAAGAACTGATTCACTAGTTAGAAACAGTAACCCAGCCTTAACCCAACATATGCCCAAGGTAGTAAGAAAACCTTTCCATGTTTTTCAACTTATAAACAAGGGCATAGCATCCAGGTCCAGGAAAGTCATCACACCACAGTATTCAGTCCTCATCAAACCCATCATATAATATAATGCCCCCTTCTGTATGTACCTGACTAGACACATGTAGCAACTAGAACATCCACAAAGTTTCCTTGCAAAAAGAATACAGGGCATAAAATACAATGTCCTATGCAGATTGCTTATCGGTAGTCTGTAGGACACAAGAGTATAAAGACAGGCAGTTGGAGACAATCTATGTCTGACTTATAAGGAGTCTTTGGACACCAGTCTGACAAACCATTTGCACATCTGCAAAGGAAATAGATCAGCACTAATAGAGTTAAAGACCTAAAATTTTACTTGTGACATCAACAGGACATGCTAGAGAGATACTTATCTCAGAGAATTCCTATTCTCTGGGATAAAATCCCCATCCATGTGAAACAAAGTCACTCCCTAACCTTATTTAAGCATAACTCGGAACACAGGATGGGAAATCGGAAATTCACCAGTGGTCTGATGCTTATGTCTATGATGGACAAAAGCAGCCAGTAGAGCATGTCATAACCAATTCCCCTCCATATATAAATATCTAAAACATAATTATTGGTCACATCTGGGTTTCACTGTTATGCTTATAAAGGCCCAAGTGGTCTCTGGCCTAGGATACTTTATAGGTTCATAAGTGTAACAGTCTGTCTGTTCCATTAACGGATGATAAGCGGAATAAAAGAGAGCATCTAAACTTGTTGAACATGGGTTGCTGGTTCACAGAAATAGCACAACCCCCGAGCTCCCCTGCATATACCAACTCTAAGATCGCAAAATCCTTGGAGGAGAGAGAACATTCCAAGAAACAGCAATCTTGGACTTAGTATAAGTCCAGAGTTTCAGCAATTCAGTCTCCACATTATAGGTCCCGCTCATGCGGGTCCCGATATTTCAAACAGTTGCCAAACAAACTTGATTGGTTACCACTGATTGAAAACAGGTCAGGACTACAACCCACTCACACAGATCAAAATAAATGTGTTCTGTGGTGGAAAAGCCCGAACATCCCTAACTTATGTATACCAACTCCACTGTTGCACAAAAGTCCTCCTCAAAACAGTGCACAGCTGCCTCACAAAGAGTGATCCTGCAGTGTCTAAAAGTCTAGAACATGATGCAAAATTTAGAAGTTATGTACCTACCATAACGTTCCATGTTAGTTGTCTTCTCTCGCCTTCTTTCTTGCTGGATGGGTTCGGAGCCGATCCTCGGCTCCGACTCGGCACTTGCTTTAGCTTGAGAACTCCTTTTATCAGCTCGAAGCAACCCTATATCCCATGATGCAAGGCGGAACTACCTCAGATCTCGTTTGGTAGCTAACATACCCTGCTAAGGACTAACCTAGTAGAACTAGGAACACAGAAATTCCTAACAAAGGACTCTTCTATTGAAGACTCAGGAGGGAACAACCTGAGAAGAGGAAACTCTTCAAGATCTGTCCAGGCCAGGGGGAAGGAGGGAGGGACGCAAGAAAGAAGGCGAGAGAAGACAACTAACATGGAACGTTATGGTAGGTACATAACTTCTAAATGTTAAGTTGTCAATCTCGCCTTCATTCTTGCTGGATGGGACCACGTCCCTAGCACCTGTATCCCGGGTGGCTCAATGGAACAGACTCTTGAGAACTGTGGAACAAAAACTGGCCCCATCTCTGGAGGCCAAGTCCAACTTGTAATGAGAGACAAAGGTATGAGGCATGGCCCAAGTAGCTGCTGCACAAATAGTATCAATGGGTAGTCTATCCTGAAAGGCTGCAAAAGTGGATAGACTCCTGGTTGAGTGTGCTTTTGGTTTAGAAGATAGCTGCTTGCCTCTGAGAGAGTACACAAAGGAAATGGTGGAAGTCAACCATCTGGATAAGGTCACTTTAGAAACTGGAAGACCTATCCTGTTTTCTGCATAGGAGACAAATAATTGGTCCGATTTTCTGAATTGTTTAGTTCTATGCAAATAGTACCTGAGCTGACGATGGACATCCAAAAATGAAGCTTCTGTTCAGCTCTGTCGGAATAGTTTGGGAAGAAGACTGGTAGATCTATAGATTGGTTAATATTGGTTTGAGACACAACTTTGGGGAGAAAGGAAGGGTTCGTTCTTAATGATACCCTGTCCTTATGAAAAACCAAGTAAGGGGAACGAATGCAGAGAGCTTGAATCTCGGAAACCCTTCTTGCTGAAGTGACAGCAAGTAAGAATATAGTTTTCCAGGTCAATAACTTCAAAGAACATGAAGCAGACGGTTCGAAGGGAGGTAGTATCAAGGATGCCAACATTAAGTTTAGATCCCATTGCGGAGGAGGATGCTTTATAGGCAGCTTTAGGAGAAAAATTCCTCTCAGAAAGGCCTTGCATAATCTATGAGACATAATGTTATTGTCATGCAAGCCAACATGATACTTGGAAATAGCAGCCAGTTGTACTTTAACTGTAGATGACGAGGATCCTGAATGAAAAACCTCCGCCAGGAAATCTAAAACAGAATGTACAGGAGCAGTAAAGGGATCAATATTCTTGGAATTTGCCCAAATAGAAAAACGTCGCCACTTGCTAGCATAAACAGTCCTAGTGGACGACTTTAAGGAAGACACTAAGATGTCTCTGACGGAGTCAGAGATCATCGGAAGCCTGGCTAGGGAAGGAAGTGGAGCAACCAAGCAGTGAGGTTGAATGAATGGCCCGGTGCTGCTGACCCGACTGGTGGATCAAGAGATCCGGAACTGGGTCCAGATGCCAGGGCTGCACCAGAAGGTGACGATGCAGAGACGGAAACCAAATTTGTCGAGGCCAATAAGGGGCAATGAGAATCAACTTGGCTCTCAAAACGGTGGCTTTCTGAATGACTTGTGGAATCAAGGGAAAAGGAGGAAAAGCATACAGAAGTCCCCGGGGCCAATCCTGGGTTAGAGAGTCCCTCATGGGTTGGCCTGGAAGGGGAAAGAGGGTGAAATAATCGGGGCACTTGTTGTTTTGAGGAGTAGCAAAAAGATCGCAACAAGGAGTGCCCCACTGCAGAAAAATCTGATCCACTACAGATTGATTGAGAGACCACTCGTGAGGCATCAGAATGGATCTGCTCAGCCTGTCCGCCAAGAGGTTGGACCTGCCGGGGATGTGCGTTGCTATCAGAAACCGATGAGAGGAGATTGCCCATTGCCAAAGTCTGAGAGCTTCTCGACACAACGGATAGGACCTGGTCCCGCCCTGCTTGTTGATGTACCAGACCACGGACATGTTGTCCGTTTGTACTGCAATAGTCCCCGTGGGAAGAAAGTCGTTGAGGGCCTGCAACGTTAAAAGCACCGCTCTCATCTCCAGGACATTTATGTGCAGATGGTATTCTATGGGTTGCCACGTCCGTGGACCATCCTGCCCTGATAATGCCCCCACCCGATCAGAGGCATCCGTAGTGACTGTGGCAACTGGAGGAGGGAAACAAAGGGTCGGCCCTGATGAAGAAGAGGGAAGATATCCACCAATTCAGATGAGTTCTGCACGACTGTGTGACTAAGATTTCGTGCCTCATCGGGAGACTGTGGTACGACCACTGTGTGAATAGCATCCACTGTAGAAGACGCATGTGGAAGCGAGCCAGTGGTAGTAGAACAATGGCCGCAGCCATAAGACCTAGAACCTTCAGTATAAATCTGGCTTTGACCTTGTTGCTCTGCAATAAAATCCGAACGAATTTTTGGATGTCCAGAATTCTTTGATCTGTTAGTCTGGCTAACATTTTGACGGTGTTTAATTCTGCGCCTATAAAAGGTGATAGATTGGCAAGGCAGCAGAGAAGATTTTTCGAAATTTACTGAAATTCCCAAACTCCTGCAAAGCTGTAGAGTGTAGTCTCTGGTCTGAAGAAGCTGACACCTGGTGGTGGCGGAGAGGAGCCAGTCATCCAAATAAGGAAACACCTGGAATCCTTGACGTCTCAGATGAGCTGTGACCACTGCCATGCATTTGGTGAACACTCTGGGGGCTGAAGTGAGGCCAAAGGGCAGGGCTCTGAATTGGTAATGACTGGTCCCTAGCCGAAGCGGAGAAACCTTCTGGAGCGCCTGTGAATCTTTATGTGATAGTGCGCGTCCTGAAGGTCTATAGAGCACATCCAGTTGTCCTTGCCCAGAAAGGGCAGAATGGACTGAAGCGTGACCATCCAGAATCTTGTCTTCTTGACAAATCTGTTTAGACTGCTCAGGTCTAATATTGGTCTCAATCTCCCGTCCTTTTGGGGACCAAAAGATTCTTGAGTAGACGCGGATCCTACCTGGTCTGCCGGCACAGTCTGGACGGCTCTTTTTCTAGGAGCTTTGAAACCTCCTGTTCTGCCAAATCCCTTTGACCGGGTGAGATGTCTGGAAGGGATTGTAGAGGTACGGGATACCTTTCGAAGGGGATTTTGTAACCCTCGGATATGATCGACTGTACCCACATATCTTGTGATAGGGATTGCCAGGCTACTGGGTACAGCGAAATCCTTCCCCCGACTGCCTCCAAGGGTGGACAGTCGGGCAACACCTCAGGGATGCTGAAAGGGCTTCTCAGGAAGAGACTCCCTGTTGCCCTGGTTTCTGAGGACCCCCCCTGCCTCTAGGGCGGCGTCTATTGTTGTTACCCCCTCTGCCTCTAGGGGTAAACTGACCACGTGTGTCCGGTGTAGCTCCTTGGGCTTTGCGGAACCACATCTTCCCCCCCTTCTGACCCTTGGGATATGGTCTAGAAGGAGTGGAAAAATGGACTCCAACGGCAGAAAGAGTTTTACCGTCCTGCTCACACCTGGTCAAGGTATCCTTCACCTGAGGTCCGAACAAAGCCGAACCATCAAAGCGGGTATTGGTGAAGGACGCCTTAAAGGGGTCTGCAAAATTACAAAGCCGCATCCAGGCTTGGCGTCTAAGAGCAACTCCTGTGCCTGCGGCCCTGCTCGCTCCATCGGCCGCATAGGATATGAGCCGCATGGAGGAGTTGGATAGGGAATTCAGGATTGCTAGCTGTGAGGCAATCTTTTCTTGAGCCCCAGCAGCAGAAGGATCCTGGACCACTTCACCCAGTTCCTTGAGAATATCTCTTTGAAGCCTGGTAAAGTGACAAAGGTAGTTCAGCGAACGCATAGCAAAGGTCGCTGAAGAAAACATCCGCTTTCCATACCTGTCCATGGTCCTAGAATCCTTGTTAGGAGGATGGACAGGTACTGAAGGATCCGCCAGTTCCTTCTTAGTGGCCGCCACCACCATAGCATCCACAGAGACGCCCTTGGAAAGAAACTGTTTGTCCGTAGGGGCCGTGATAAATTTGGATTGTCTCCTGGGAACAGGTTCCACAGAATCTGGAGCCGCCCACGCCTTCCGAGCCACTACCTGCATAAGTGGGTCGAAAGGCGGAGACACCCAGGAGGTGGAGGGTCGGGATCCAAAAGCCTCCAGGTATACCGACTCATCCTCGGAGGATCAATGGATGGCCAATTCCCCCTCTGTTTGAGGAGCTCTAGGATGTCTGAAAAGGAGACATCCTCAGAGGGGGATCGTGGGGAACCCTCAGACTCATCTAAGCCGGTATCCGATGTAGTAGACTCGGGGGAGTCTGTGTGTTTCCTCTTACACGTCCTCTTCCGAGGGGGTTCACCTGCTGGATCAGGAGAAACTTCGGAAGAGGAGGAAATTCCCAATGGGGAAACCTGGGGCGATGGATCCCTGGGCCTGAGAGCAAGAGGCTGGCAAGAGGCATCTACAGGCACTGAAGAGGGAGGAGCTAGAGGGATGGACCGTTGACCTGGCTCAGAGGCAAGGACACTCCTCATCACCTCAAAGGCTCCCCTCCCCGGGAGGCCGGAATATCCCCGATCCGAGGATACAGGAATTCCCGGCTCCACTGAGAGGGAAGGCTCCGAGGCCGATGTCGGTGCCGAGCTTACCAAAGCCGAAGCCCCGAGAGGGACAGCAGGGTCGGACAAGGGTCCGATGCCACTAGCCCCCTCGGAGCCGACAAGGGAAACCCGACGACCGGATCCCTCCAAGGAAGGCCTCAAGGAGGAGATCGGAGCCGAGGACGACGGAGCCGAAGGATGTATCGGCTCCGGCGCCGAAACAGTCGCTGTCCCGAGAAGCTCCGGCTCCGAACTCTGGTGTGGAGTCAGAGGAGGAAGTTCAAGGGGTGAGACAATAGCCGAAGTCTGTTGAGACGGGCTATGGAGCATTTGGGCCAGTGCCTGCGACTTCAACAGCCTGCTTACCACCCTCTCTAAGTCGTGGTCAGACAGCCTGGAAGATCTCGAAGATCGGCTCCGATGGCTCCGCTCCGACAAAAGAGGAGACCCGGGCCAGTGGATACTCTGCAAGGAAGGGGACAGAGATCTCTTTCGGGACGAAGTCATCGGAGCCGAAGTCCCCTGAATTCCAGATGGAGCCGAAGGTTTCTCGGCTCCGATGCTGGATAAGGTGTCGGCTCCAGCCGGAGCCGACAAGGCCACAGTAGACAGGGTGTCGGAACCAGTCGGTGCCGAACCCACTACTTTTGAAGTAGATAGATTGGTTCCAGCGGGCGATCTCGGCTCAGCGGAGCCGGAGCCACCGGAGGAGGCTTGGATACTGAAGCCTGAGCCTTCGTGGCTTAGAAGGTTTCCCAGACCCTGTTTTAGAGGGAGAACCTTCTGGCTTAAGTAAGCCACGGAGGATAAGCTTATTCCTCCGTTCCTGCAGGACTCTCTGGCTAAAAGAGTGACACAAAGCACAGGAGTCCTGCAGGTGCAAAGGCCCCAGGCAGTAAACACAAGAAGTGTGACCGTCTGTCAGAGACATTTTCTGACAGCACGAGTCACACTTCTTGAAGCCTGAGACCTTGCCTTCCTTAGACATTATCCTAGAGGAAGTCACACACAAACCCCAACAAACACACACAATTAATCCCCTAACACACAACACACAGGTAGGGATTAACCAATGGGGTTTAGGCCTAACTAAACTTTTATACTAAAGGAAATAAAAAGTTTTGAAAAATAAGGGAATAGGGTGGGCTGTAACACGCTACTAGACTATAAAAAGGGAAACAAGAGGGAAATAAAACCCTAACTAAGCTTTTCTCTTTTGACAAGAAAATTACTTACCTCAGCTGGCAAAGGAGACCTCTTTCGCTAAGCGGCAAATGAGATCTGAGGTAGTTCCGCCTTGCATCATGGGATATAGGGTTGCCTCGAGCTGGTAAAAGGAGTTCTCAAGCTAAAGCAAGTGCTGAGTCGGAGCCGAGGATCGGCTCCGAACCCATCCAGCAAGAATGAAGGCGAGATTGACAACTTAACATCAAATGTTATGATGAGCATCTATGTTTAACAGTCAGAAATATATCAGTTTGTTGCTAGTCACATTTAGGGAAGCCTCCATACATTCCACATAGCCAACTTTACCAAAACAAATGGCAAGGTACAATTAATGTAAACTGCATGTATAGTGTGGAAAACTCTGATGCTACAAGTGTGAGACAAGTAATAGAACCAGTGCAGAAAATAATTAAATGGGTATTTACAGCAAGTGTCAAGTGTGTTACAACAAAAAAGAGAAATTTGTTACATACTGAATAATGTAAAAGCAAAACCACATTGGCATGTGATGAAATCTTCTGTTAGAGCAATTACATGTACTTTATAAAATGAATACTAGAGATGGTTCAACACTGCAGGATTCTACCATCACATTCAATGGCCCACCTTCCTTTTCTATTTTCCCATTTCTTAATAAAAAGGCGGCGGCCAATTTTCCTTGGCATAGATACAAAACACTTAGCAGACTGTGACATGTAGAACAGGCCATCTAAGAGTAACTTTCTCTGCCGTTCTTTTTTTAATGCAGATGTTAACATCAACTTTCAATAAAAACTCAGGATATTAGAGAAGAGGGTGCACACAGCAGAGCCAGTTTAAAAAAGCTGTTGCAACAAATGTTTTTATTCCGTTTCATAATACACAGTCTACAGCACCCTTTTAACTCTGTTGTTATTTTTGTAGCTTATTTTTCAAGGAACTGATAAGTCACCCTTCCCTGCAACTCTTTTTAGAGGAAGGCTTAGTATGGTGTTACGTCAGTGTTTCCTCATGTCGAAGATACTCTCCGATATCAGCCTGATGAAACACCACAATGGACATGGGATCAACCTTCCGACACTCTTGGGTAGACTTGGCTGCAACTCCAAAGCCCTGGTAAAAAGAGAAAAAAAATATATTTCTCACAGTAACTATCAATACACACCATTTAAGAATCCACTGAAGCCAAAAACATGAATTGAATATTTTTTTCTCTCATCAAAAATATTTAAATAAAACTTTCATAATACAAGTACAGAAGCAAAAGAATAATGCCATAACTGACTTGAGGAACTCTGACAACATATGGGTAGTGCTGTTATTTATTCACACTAAGTGCATTTGAATAAACTGACCATGACATAATGGAGTAAACCCATTATTATACAATGACTGGCCCTAAACATTCAAAAACAAGCACGCTGATTGGCCAGCCCAACCAATGTGCCATATGTAAATCCGAGAATATACTAACGGAAAAAGGTCCGGTCACCTGGACTTTTTCCATTAGCATAGCCCCGGGGTTTTTTTTCTTGTCGAGAGGTAGCAACGGAGAAAGGAAGAGCTCCGCTGCTTTAATCTCGCTATGTTAAACAAGTTTAAAAAAGCAACGGAGATCTTCCTTTCTCCTCTGCTTTTTTTTTAAAGATATCTCACTATATTAAGCTCGTTTAACATAGCGAGATACTTAAAAAGCAACAGAGATCTTCCTTTCTCCATTGCTACCTCTACATAGCACTGATGTACTGTGTAAGTGTGGGAACACTACCCTTATGCATGCGCAGTAAATCAGAAATGTGCCTAGGATACCTGCGGAAGGGTAGCACGGAGTCATTTTACAATATTATTTAAGTATTTTTTTCTTAAATAATGTTATTGTATAATACCAATAACCCACAGCTGGGTGTGGGCAATGCTGGATTTACCCATGGTTGTCTTTGTTTGGTCACTCGGGCTTCGCCCTTGTGACCAAACCACACCAACCAAAGGTAAATCCATCAATTACCCACACCCATCCATGGGTTATTGCTTAAATAAACCACAGCCTGTTGCAATGTACTGTGATTATACAACCATAAAAGTAAAGACTCTCATGAATCAAAGCCTTGCTTTTCAGCAAGTAAACAATACACTTGAACTGAACATTTTAATATGAGGGGAAGCTTCCCCCCACACAGGAGCATGTACCAATAAACTAACAGAACACAAATCTTCAGGATATTAAAACAAAATAAAAGATGGCAAAACAAAAATAAACTTTATTCCATTTACAGTAATTTGACAACTACCTAGACTAAAAAGTCTTCAAGATTATTAACTGGCAATCTGAGCCAGCTGGATGAAATGAGCTTGTCAGGTTGTAACTCAAATGAATAGTAAAAGTAAACTTTGGAAGCTTTTTCTTCCTCTTTTGTTAAAATCACGGCCCTTTGATTCAAGACAGAGACACACAGACACACACACAGACAGACACACACACAGACAGACAACACACACAGACAGACAACACACACAGACAGACACACAGACACACACACAGACAGACAGACACACACAGACACACACACACAGACACACACACACACAGACACACACACACAGACACACACACACACAGACACACACACACACAGACACACACAGACACACACACACAGACACACACTTGTGTTGAGATCACAAAGTCAGAATCCCATAAATGGCTGAAGGACTTCAGCAGAGTAGGTCTGTCCATCAACAATTGCTTCTTTAAGTTCTTGCAAATTCATATTAGTTATTTCAATAATGCTGTCTATACCTCAGCCACCCCTTCTTTTGTCTTTAATCTTTCCAATCATCAGTGTCTTCTCAGGCGTTTCCTTTCTTCACATTATGTGGCCAAACTATTTGAGTTTTGTATTTATCATCAGATCTTCAAGTGAGCAGTGTGGGTTAAATTTCCTTAAGTACTGACTGCACTTCCTGCAGCCCACAGAATTCTCAAAAGTTTACTCGAACAACATAGCTCAAAAGCATTTATTTTCCACAGTCTTACATGTAGTCCAAACACAGATAACTGTACGGGGGGATTTATTGGCAAAGTGATGTATTTACTATTTAAAAATCTTATCCAGATCTGTCACAGCTTTCCTTCTAAAGCAAGGAGTTTTAATTTTATGGTTGCAATCACGATCTACAGGGATCTTGGTAGTCAGAAAAATAAAATCTCACTACTTTCCCACCCAATTTCAAAGAAAAACTGTTTTTTTCCACGCTGATCAACAAGTCAACTTTTGTATTTTCTACATTCAGCTTCATCAACAGATTAAAACACAAAAATCTTCCTCACTTTCAGCCATCCCAGTGGTAAAACATGCATATCTAAGGCTGTTAGTTCTGCTCCTTGCAATTTTAATTCCAGCAATAGATTCATCTAACTGAGCAATTCAGATATATTCAGCATATAAATTAGATATGCAGGATAACAACATAGAGCCTTGTCATCACACACACACACACACACACACACACACACACACACACACACACACACACACACACACACACACACACACACACACACACACACACACACACACACACACACACACACACACACACAATACTGAACCATGCCCTTTAAAATACACATCCGTCTCTCCAACATGTTTTGCTCATGTCACAAGTGAAGTTCAAATCCCTGATCTAATGTTTCTGGAACTGTTTGTTTTGCACATGTACATCATATCCATCAGGGCTGTGTCTGAGGAAAACCTGCAAGTCAGTCAAAGGTCCCCTTCTCAGCAGCGTGAATACTGGGACAGAGGCTTTAGGCAATCAGTGTAGAACAGGTTATTCATGCCCTAAAATCTCCTGTTGAGAAATCTTGGTCAGCATTCCATCTGTTACAAGTGCCTGGTTAGATACACGCCAGAGGGGGCACTGTATTCAATGATATGTCTGACAAGGGCAGAGTAGAGTGGTACTATAACTTCCTTGGTCCTGGATGCCATACTGTTACCTATAAGTCTGGTGACACAGAATGATTTTCTTACCGTCTTGGCTACATGTAGGTCAAAGGCCAGACTGCTGTCTGTATGCGTTCCTAGATCGCTTATTACTGGGTCGACTCCTTGGGTTGTTTCATCAATGGAGTAATTAACATGGGTTGACAGTTTCCCAAAGGGCATTATTATGCACTTTTTGGCATTGAGTTTTAGGGCATTGCTTTGGCACCAGTCATTTGTCTGTATTACCCTACTGCAAAAAGTTGGTGCATCTGCTGGAATCTATAACAGCTCCTAATTTACAGTCATCTGTGAACTTGGTGAGCTAGAGGCCTGGAAAGTTAGTCTTGACGACCACAAGGGAGAAGCCAAACCACAGTATGGAGCCCTAGGGTACTCTGCTGGTGACCAGTCCCTTGGTGGAGGGGTTTTCACAGGTCCCTACTTCTTGGGTCCTGTCTTGTGAGCCAGCCAGCAAACCAGTAAGTAAAATAAGGATTTATGTCCAACTCAGAGAGCTTGTCAACAATGCCTGAGTGGGGTACTGTACTGAATGCCTTGGCATTAGCAGATGACTGCAAACTAGGAGCCATAGTAAAGTCCCCAAATGATGTGGACATCCTACAGAAGGGCCTCGTTGAGACAGATGCCTGGTGTCAGAGCCATGGCCTCAAGCTCAATGCCAAAAAGTGCAGTGTCATCCCCTTTGGTAAAAACTCTGTACCCATGAACTACCACATAGGCAGCAATCTACTTAACACCAAATGTGTGATACGAGACCTTGGGACGCAGGTGGACAGTAGTCTCTACTTTGATAGTCACATCACCACAGTAGTCAGGAAGTAATTCTACATGGCACAGCTCATCATAAAAGGGTTCTCATCCAGGGGAGAAAAAAAAAAAAAAAAAAGAAGAGGTCATTGTTCCCCTCTACTGGAATGCATCTCACAAGACATCAGTAGCAGCTGGGAAAGGCCACAGACGTACCTCACAAAGAGGACTACTGGCCTCAAACAAATGCCCTACAGTGACCGCCTCAAAAAACTCCAGCTTTACTCCATAGCATATCGCCTACTCAGAGGTGATCTCTGCCTAACATATGTCAAACCCAAAGCTATTGGACATGCTACACCTAAAGAAATCCCAAGCCCTCTGAGCTACACACTCTAGGGACCTAAACTTTGTCACCACAATAAACAGGACATGCTGGAGGGATAGATTCCTGTCCCAGAGACTTCCCATACTCTGGGACAGGCTACCCATCTACGTCAAGCAAAGTTCTTCATTAGCACTCTTCAAGAAAAATCTTGATGAGTGGATGGGATATAGGAAATGCACCCCAGGGATCACTTCTGTGTGTCTGCTCGACAGTGGTACAGGAAAATAACTTTCTTGGGTGGCGTAAGCCAGGGAAACTTGTTGGCTAGGCTTACGTAAGCCCTTGGGCCGATAGCCTAGTACCTGCCTATGAAACTATGATTAGGTCAAGATATGCAGTATGTAATGTTTTACCTTCTAGATTCCCTTGTGACCCTTTCAAAGTCGACTGGGTTAAGCAGGCATGACCGTTCCCCTTAAAGCCAAACTGTGATGGGTCCAGTGTCTGTAGCTTGCCAACATCCTTTTTTATCATTCCCATGATAATTCATTCAATGGCTTTGCATATTGGGCTTATTAGACTGATGGGCACATTTCCCTGGGTCAGCTGACAGTCCATCCTTGGGGAGGGGAAATAACTGTTGCTGTCCTCCATTCACTTGGAACGTAGTCTTTTTCAAGGCTACAGTTGAAGAGGTCCTCAAGTGGTCCTGATGGGTCATGTTTTTCAACTGTTCAGGAGGCAAACGAAGGATGCTGTCGGAACCCACGCAGGCTATGTTCTTGGTTTCATCTAGTGCTGCCATCACCTGGTCCCTTCTAAAAGTTAGGAGTAGTATGTTGGCAAGGATTTCACATGGTGGAGCTGTGGATGAGTTGGGTGGCAAGTCTGAGCTAAATTTATCAGCCAGTAGATTTGCTATGTCACCCTGATCAGTGATGATGGTCCCATTCACCACCAGATCAGCACATTTCTGTGTACTACCTTTAAGGTTCTGGACATAGCTGAAGGCCCTGTTATTGTCTTTGGCCTGCAAGGCTATCCTGACCTCACTGTTGGCCTTGTTGAACTTGCACCTCTTAGTTTCTTGTTTAAGTTGCATAAGAGAGCACTTGTCTTTAAGAGAGTTGCTCTTCCTGACTTTGGCCATGAGTTTTCTTATGGTACCCAGTTTAGGTGAGGACTCCACCAGTGGGGCTTATTTTGGGTTTACTTCTGACAGGTACAGCAGCCAATATGCAGCTATTCACATGTTTGCATATGGACTCAGAATAATTCTGCATAGGTATCTGTAGTCTCAGTGTTAGGGGAAGCCTTGAATTGTGACAAGCTGTCATTTAATTGGACATACTTTGCCTTGGAATAGTTCCTAAATGTTACTGGTTTAGCTGGGCTTTCCAGGTTAATTTTTACTTCAAAAGGAGACAGCTTTGTGATTTGACCTCACTAGTAAGGATGTGACACAGGGGGGTGGGGGTGCAACACTCTCCCATGTAGGCAAGTACCAGATCCAGCAGGTTTGATCCATCTGGTTGGAACATGTACTATCGGTTCAAGGGTGTTTGTCTTAATAAAGAACAGGAAGCAATGTGCCTGCGACTTTGAGGCAGTATAAATTTCCCAGTCTATAGAGGAGTAGTTAAAGTTATTAATAGAGTATTTGGTAGGATGGCGAGTGCCTCAAGTAGGTTTAGGTAACAGTCGGGAGAATCTAGGGGCATAGATGGTGACCTGTAGCTAGCCACAATATGGTGACTTGCATGTGGATGAGCTTCATGGTATCATCCTGTGTAACCAACCTAGAGGTACATTTGTCACTAATGCAGATCACAACACCTCCACCTTTGGCCCCAGTCTGTGCTGTTTTTGGGTCTAAACGTGTGGAAGGCTATGTACAGTCTATAGAGGAGTAGTTAAAGTTATTAATAGAGTATTTGGTAGGATGGCGAGTGCCTCAAGTAGGTTTAGGTAACAGTCGGGAGAATCTAGGGGCATAGATGGTGACCTGTAGCTAGCCACAATATGGTGACTTGCATGTGGATGAGCTTCATGGTATCATCCTGTGTAACCAACCTAGAGGTACATTTGTCACTAATGCAGATCACAACACCTCCACCTTTGGCCCCAGTCTGTGCTGTTTTCGGGTCTAAACGTGTGGAAGGCTATGTAACCTTGTACTGCTGGAGTACTTTCTATGGCTTTAAACAGTCTCTGTCACGGCACATTTGTCTACTTTCTCCAGAGTGAGGAGGGCTTGAAGGGTGAGGAGTTTTCTGTTTAGACTCCTAGCACTGAGCAGTAACACCTTCAGGTTGCTTGGACATTTCTTCACTACGTTAGTAGTATTGCCTAAAAAAGGCTTCAAGGGGATAGATACAAGTTTTGGCCAATATCAAGTTTTAGCCAATATTCAAAAAGCCTGGTGGGGGGGAACAGGAACAGCCCATCCTTAGCAAAGGAACATGGTCTGTTGCCCATGTCCTCTCAAGCTGACAGATACTGGATCTCCCTGAAATGGGATCAGAAAGTAAGCCAATCATTAAAATCAATCATTTTATGTTCATACTGTGGTATCATACTTGAAGGTAAAATGCTGCTCAATACAAGGATCATGCCTATCTGTAACACATATTCCAAGAGATTCATTATATCGCTTTAAATATAGTTCAGTGAGGTATGTCCCAGCCATTTACATGCACACGGACTATGATAGAATCTTACGGGTACTTGGGGGTGCAGTGACTTGAGTGTGTGTATACTGTGGAACCTGGCTCCAGATAGGCAACCAACAGTTCCTTGTCTAACCTGGTGAGTGAGCATTTGTGTCACACAATGGAGTCCCTAATGACAAGAATATTAGGTAGTGCATGCTTGCCTTATGGGCTTTGCTCCTGGGAGAACACTGGGTGTAGGCTTATGCAAGATGATATTTGGTGTTGGTTTTGGTGAACGTTTGCGATTGCTGAGGAGCAGTGCTGCTGTTAGGTGGCTTTGGAAATCTTTGAGATTTGGGAAGGTTTATTTTAAGTGCCTCAGCATAAGACAATCTGTGTGTGAGGGCAGTGGTGTGTGTGAGGTATGTAGTGTAGGTATTCCTGGCAACCTCATTTATATGCAAGATTTTTGCCTCCAAGGAAGCTGTGTATTTATATCTCTCCCATACTGTTTTATCCTCTTTAATATTTAACTGGTTATCTGAGAACATGAAACTGCTACATTGCCTTAGTATGCCTAAATCTGTCAAGCTGGCCAGAGACATTTGGAAATTGCATATCCATGCCATTTGGTCCTGAAACAGGGTGGGCTTTTAAGGATTAAGGACTGGGTTTTAACAGGAGTCCCTGGGGTGATTTCTAGGATAAAGGGCAAGATGATATATAGTGCTAGAATATGGTAGTGCTATTTGACACTCTGCTATCTGGGGTTAAGGGCAAGATGCTGTGTACTACTAAGCTATGGTTGTGCCTATTCCCGAAAATCTTTATAAAAAACACATTTTTGTAAATAATAACCACCAATAAAATAGGTAAAATGCACATGAATGAAAAGGTAAACAACTTGATATACGCATATAAAACCATATTAATTAATAAAAAGAATAACTCTACATACACACACACACACACGTTATATATATATATATATATATATATATATATATATATATATATATATATATATACACACACACATATATATACATATATACACACACACACACACACAAAACTTGCCCAGACTAGTATAAAAATTAAATAAAAAGATTGATAACAGGTTATGTAAATGGAAGAGCAACCTGTTGTAGGCTCCAACACAAAACTGTTCATTCAATATAGATGTAAGTAAATGATTTGTTGTGTCAAAATCTGATCACTCCCTCAGAAAAGAAAAAGAAATAAAGACCTATTGCAAAATATGAACAAACAATATGGTCCAAAATTCAATAAAATGTGTGTATACTTTTTATTAAACTTATGTGCCGTTAGGTACTTAACTGCCATTTGTTTAAACCATTTCCAAGTAAGTAAAGATCTATCTTTCCAATTTAAAGTGATATAAAGTTTAATTAAAAAAAAAAAAAAAAAAAAAAAAATTAAAATAAGGGTTTGTAATTTTGTCAAGCTCGGAGGAGGGATATGCAATAGCGTAAACTCCCAGGAAAGGGTGGATTTTTCACAGCCCATTTTTTGCAATCTAATTCTTAGGAAGCACCAAAGTTTATAGTTGCATTTACAGCTCCAAAATATGTGCAATAGGTCGGCTTTTTAGTGTTGACAGAAGGGGCAGTAGGGGAAACCAATAACTCAGCTGGCAAATCCTTGTTCTCCAACACAGTAGGAAAAACCTGGAATACTCTTCCTCACAATCTCACAGCAATCTCCTCTCTTCCCTGCTTCAAATCCCAACTCAAAACACACCTCAAAACCCACTGGCTCTGCCCCTGTAGCAACCCTGACTAGATTACCTTGGGTATCTAGGTACTCAACTTCTCTGCTGTAAATAACTACCTTTCCTCAGGTATCTAGGTACTAAAACAATTTCTTTACATTTTTTTTCTTTTTTACTTTCTCTAGCTCTAGAAACTCCTAACAAAATACACTCACTATTTTTCTCAACTTCTGCCTTTTAATATCTAATGATTTTGACATATACATTATAACCATGTCTATTGTTTTACCTGATATTACAAATGCTTGCATGTGGAGCTTTTCTCCCTGGGCCTCTGCTGAAAATGACATAAATCCAGTTGGACCAGCCCGGTCAACAAATGTAAAATAAATAAATAAGTAGAATCAATAAATTTGTTAACAATGCTTACCGTACCCCTCCTGTTAATAATAATAAGTTGTGTATAACTAAGTTTCTCAAATGGAGACAGGTTAGAGGTTAATAAGAAGGACTGGGTTATCGGCCTAGTAGATAAATCTGGATGCAGTTCCATCCAGAACTTTGAAAAAATAGCCTTATTCTGGTATTTAATCGAAGCAATTAATTTAGAAGTGCTGGAGATCTTTTTTTCCCTTAACAATAATGACCATAAGGATTTGGAGGTATTAACACATTTCTCTTTTAATAGCAGGAACTTGTTTAAATTAAGCATAAAGTTATTCAGTTCAAGGTTAGGGTTGCAGTGGAGCAGTTGAAGGGTATAAAAAACAATGGATAGCTTCATTGACTCAAACAGATTTTGTAGTACGGTTACCACATTTCTTAGAAAAGCAATGAGTTTAAGACATTTCAAGCTTGATTTGCTGAGGAAAGGGAGAGCCTTAGGGTTAAAACTTGAGACCTAATATAATTATAAATCAGCTCAAACAATATCAGGGACCAAGAGCTATTGTTTGAAATAAATTCTGCGATTTCCAAAATTCTAGCACTATTTTTTATTATGTCACAGTATAACCTGAAGTCTGGGAGGTTTAGACCAACCTTATCTTTGGGGCAAATCAATTATGTACTTTAAAAAATAAATAAATAAATAATATATAACGCATCGACACCCAGGAAGTGTTAAAAGAATAAAGCAATCTTGGAAGGATATTCATCTTGACTGTAGCATCTCTAGAAAGGAAGGGGAATTGAAGTTTGTTCCATTTATTACAGTCTTGTATGTTTAACCACAATTTTGTAATATTTATTGTGGCAGAATAATTTAAGATAATTATGAAACGGCACTCCTAAACATTTTAAGGATTACTTTAACTGAACCTCAAAAGGATGAATACTTCTAAAGAAAGGTTGTGGGAGATTAATCTGGAAAATTGAAGATTTCTCATGGTTTAATCTATAGTTAGAAACTTTCAAAAAATTATCTATTGAACTGAAAATTTTTGGTAAATCAGAACTTGGTAACATAGAATATATAAAATATAGGTTTAAGTCATCTGCAAAAGCTGAAAAC